>NW_028322102.1:2940000-2965000 GCF_057628025.1 Oncorhynchus mykiss
GTCAGGTACAGATGGTCTGTATGCAGACACCCTCATCAGGTACAGATGGTCTGTATGCAGACACCCTAGTCAGGTACAGATGGTCTGTATGCAGACACCCTAGTCAGGTACAGATAGTCTGTATGCAGACACCCTAGTCAGGTACAGATGGTCTGTATGCAGACACCCTAGTCAGGTACAGATGGTCTGTATGCAGACACCCTAGTCAGGTACAGATGGTCTGTATGCAGACACCCTAGTCAGGTACAGATGGTCTGTATGCAGACACCCTAGTCAGGTACAGATGGTCTGTATGCAGACACCCTAGTCAGGTACAGATGGTCTGTATGCAGACACCCTAGTCAGGTACAGATGGTCTGTATGCAGACACCCTAGTCAGGTACAGATGGTCTGTATGCAGACACCCTAGTCAGGTACAGATGGTCTGTATGCAGACACCCTAGTCAGGTACAGATGGTCTGTATGCAGACACCCTAGTCAGGTACAGATGGTCTGTATGCAGACACCCTAGTCAGGTACAGATGGTCTGTATGCAGACACCCTAGTCAGGTACAGATGGTCTGTATGCAGACACCCTAGTCAGGTACAGATGGTCTGTATGCAGACACCCTAGTCAGGTACAGATGGTCTGTATGCAGACACCCTAGTCAGGTACAGATGGTCTGTATGCAGACACCCTAGTCAGGTACAGATGGTCTGTATGCAGACACCCTAGTCAGGTACAGATGGTCTGTATGCAGACACCCTAGTCAGGTACAGATGGTCTGTATGCAGACACCCTAGTCAGGTACAGATGGTCTGTATGCAGACACCCTCATCAGGTACAGATGTTCTGTATGCAGACACCCTAGTCAGGTACAGATGGTCTGTATGCAGACACCCTAGTCAGGTACAGATGGTCTGTATGCAGACACCCTAGTCAGGTACAGATGGTCTGTATGCAGACACCCTGGTCAGGTACAGATGGTCTGTATGCAGACACCCTAGTCAGGTACAGATGGTCTGTATGCAGACACCCTCATCAGGTACAGATGTTCTGTATGCAGACACCCTAGTCAGGTACAGATGGTCTGTATGCAGACACCCTAGTCAGGTACAGATGGTCTGTATGCAGACACCCTAGTCAGGTACAGATGGTCTGTATGCAGACACCCTAGTCAGGTACAGATGGTCTGTATGCAGACACCCTAGTCAGGTACAGATGGTCTGTATGCAGACACCCTAGTCAGGTACAGATGGTCTGTATGCAGACACCCTAGTCAGGTACAGATGGTCTGTATGCAGACACCCTAGTCAGGTACAGATGGTCTGTATGCAGACACCCTAGTCAGGTACAGATGGTCTGTATGCAGACACCCTAGTCAGGTACAGATGGTCTGTATGCAGACACCCTAGTCAGGTACAGATGGTCTGTATGCAGACACCCTAGTCAGGTACAGATGGTCTGTATGCAGACACCCTAGTCAGGTACAGATGGTCTGTATGCAGACACCCTAGTCAGGTACAGATGGTCTGTATGCAGACACCCTAGTCAGGTACAGATGGTCTGTATGCAGACACCCTCATCAGGTACAGATGTTCTGTATGCAGACACCCTAGTCAGGTACAGATGGTCTGTATGCAGACACCCTAGTCAGGTACAGATGGTCTGTATGCAGACACCCTAGTCAGGTACAGATGGTCTGTATGCAGACACCCTAGTCAGGTACAGATGGTCTGTATGCAGACACCCTAGTCAGGTACAGATGGTCTGTATGCAGACACCCTAGTCAGGTACAGATAGTCTGTATGCAGACACCCTAGTCAGGTACAGATGGTCTGTATGCAGACACCCTAGTCAGGTACAGATGGTCTGTATGCAGACACCCTAGTCAGGTACAGATGGTCTGTATGCAGACACCCTAGTCAGGTACAGATGGTCTGTATGCAGACACCCTAGTCAGGTACAGATGGTCTGTATGCAGACACCCTAGTCAGGTACAGATGGTCTGTATGCAGACACCCTAGTCAGGTACAGATGGTCTGTATGCAGACACCCTAGTCAGGTACAGATGGTCTGTATGCAGACACCCTAGTCAGGTACAGATGGTCTGTATGCAGACACCCTAGTCAGGTACAGATGGTCTGTATGCAGACACCCTAGTCAGGTACAGATGGTCTGTATGCAGACACCCTAGTCAGGTACAGATGGTCTGTATGCAGACACCCTAGTCAGGTACAGATGGTCTGTATGCAGACACCCTAGTCAGGTACAGATGGTCTGTATGCAGACACCCTAGTCAGGTACAGATGGTCTGTATGCAGACACCCTAGTCAGGTACAGATGGTCTGTATGCAGACACCCTAGTCAGGTACAGATGGTCTGTATGCAGACACCCTAGTCAGGTACAGATGGTCTGTATGCAGACACCATAGTCATATGTCAAGGTCAGGTCGTATGCACGTGGCTTGTTGAGTACTAGACGTTCCCCTCTATTCACCTCTCCAGGTTGTATGCACATGGCTTGTTGAGTACTAGACGTTCCCCTCTATTCACCTCTCCAGGTCGTATGCACGGGGCTTGTTGAGTACTAGACGTTCCCCTCTATCCACCTCTCCAGGTCGTATGCACGTGGCTTGTTGAGTACTAGACGATCCCCTGTATTCAACTCTCCAGGTCGTATGCACGTGGCTTGTTGAGTACTAGACGTTCCCCGGTATTCACCTCTCCAGGTCGTATGCACGTGGCTTGTTGAGTACTAGACGTTCCCCGGTATTCACCTCTCCAGGTCGTATGCACGTGGCTTGTTGAGTACTAGACGTTCCCCGGTATTCACCTCTCCAGGTCGTATGCACAGGGCTTGTTGAGTACTAGACGTTCCCCTCTATTCACCTCTCCAGGTCGTATGCACGGGGCTTGTTGAGTACTAGACGTTCCCCGGTATTCACCTCTCCAGGTCGTATGCACAGGGCTTGTTGAGTACTAGAAGTACCTCTCTATTCACCTCTCCAGCTGTCTGCGTACCAGTGAGAACAGGGATGACACGGCCGGCGAGGAAAGGAGACGAGGAAAGGAAAGGAGGCGTGGGTGTGGTACTGGGTTGTTCTCTTTGTTTAAGTTTATCTTTATACAGTGACGACTGATTAGAATGAGTTTCAAGGAATCTCCTGCTTCTGTGCTTTAAAGCCCTCTGTCTGTCTGTATATTCTGATGTTACCTGCTGTGATAACAGCTCTACAGTATTAATAATTAGACAGTGTATTCTGATGTTACCTGCTGTGATAACAGCTCTACAGTATTAATAATGAGACAGTATATTCTGATGTTACCTGCTGTGATAACAGCTCTACAGTATTAATAATGAGACAGTATATTCTGATGTTACCTGCTGTGATAACAGCTCTACAGTATTAATAATGAGACAGTATATTCTGATGTTCCCTGCTGTGATAACAGCTCTACAGTGTTAATAATGAGACAGTATATTCTGATGTTACCTGCTGTGATAACAGCTCTACAGTGTTAATAATGAGACAGTATATTCTGTTCCCTGCTGTGATAACAGCTCTATAGTATTAATAATGAGACAGTATATTCTGATGTTACCTGCTGTGATAACAGCTCTACAGTATTAATAATGAGACAGTATATTCTGTTACCTGCTGTGATAACAGCTCTACAGTGTTAATAATGAGACAGTATATTCTGATGTTACCTGCTGTGATAACAGCTCTACAGTATTAATAATGAGACAGTATATTCTGATGTTACCTGCTGTGATAACAGCTCTACAGTGTTAATAATGAGACAGTATATTCTGATGTTACCTGCTGTGATAACAGCTCTACAGTATTAATAATGAGACAGTATATTCTGATGTTACCTGCTGTGATAACAGCTCTACAGTATTAATAATGAGACAGTATATTCTGTTACCTGCTGTGATAACAGCTCTACAGTGTTAATAATGAGACAGTATATTCTGATGTTACCTGCTGTGATAACAGCTCTACAGTGTTAATAATGAGACAGTATATTCTGATGTTACCTGCTGTGATAACAGCTCTACAGTGTTAATAATGAGACAGTATATTCTGATGTTACCTGCTGTGATAACAGCTCTACAGTGTTAATAATGAGACAGTATATTCTGATGTTACCTGCTGTGATAACAGCTCTACAGTATTAATAATGAGACAGTATATTCTGATGTTACCTGCTGTGATAACAGCTCTACAGTATTAATAATGAGACAGTATATTCTGATGTTACCTGCTGTGATAACAGCTCTACAGTGTTAATAATGAGACAGTATATTCTGATGTTACCTGCTGTGATAACAGCTCTACAGTATTAATAATGAGACAGTATATTCTGTTCCCTGCTGTGATAACAGCTCTACAGTATTAATAATGAGACAGTATATTCTGTTCCCTGCTGTGATAACAGCTCTACAGTGTTAATAATGAGACAGTATATTCTGTTCCCTGCTGTGATAACAGCTCTACAGTATTAATAATGAGACATTATATTCTGATGTTACCTGCTGTGATAACAGCTCTACAGTATTAATAATGAGACAGTATATTCTGATGTTACCTGCTGTGATAACAGCTCTACAGTGTTAATAATGAGACAGTATATTCTGATGTTACCTGCTGTGATAACAGCTCTACAGTGTTAATAATGAGACAGTATATTCTGATGTTACCTGCTGTGATAACAGCTCTACAGTATTAATAATGAGACAGTATATTCTGATGTTACCTGCTGTGATAACAGCTCTACAGTATTAATAATGAGACAGTATATTCTGATGTTACCTGCTGTGATAACAGCTCTACAGTGTTAATAATGAGACAGTATATTCTGATGTTACCTGCTGTGATAACAGCTCTACAGTATTAATAATGAGACAGTATATTCTGATGTTACCTGCTGTGATAACAGCTCTACAGTATTAATAATGAGACAGTATATTCTGTTACCTGCTGTGATAACAGCTCTACAGTGTTAATAATGAGACAGTATATTCTGATGTTCCCTGCTGTGATAACAGCTCTACAGTATTAATAATGAGACAGTATATTCTGTTACCTGCTGTGATAACAGCTCTACAGTATTAATAATGAGACAGTATATTCTGTTACCTGCTGTGATAACAGCTCTACAGTGTTAATAATGAGACAGTATATTCTGATGTTACCTGCTGTGATAACAGCTCTACAGTATTAATAATGAGACAGTATATTCTGTTACCTGCTGTGATAACAGCTCTACAGTGTTAATAATGAGACAGTATATTCTGTTACCTGCTGTGATAACAGCTCTACAGTGTTAATAATGAGACAGTATATTCTGTTACCTGCTGTGATAACAGCTCTACAGTGTTAATAATGAGACAGTATATTCTGATGTTATCTGCTGTGATAACAGCTCTACAGTGTTAATAATGAGACAGTATATTCTGATGTTACCTGCTGTGATAACAGCTCTACAGTATTAATAATGAGACAGTATATTCTGATGTTACCTGCTGTGATAACAGCTCTACAGTATTAATAATGAGACAGTATATTCTGATGTTACCTGCTGTGATAACAGCTCTACAGTGTTAATAATGAGACAGTATATTCTGTTACCTGCTGTGATAACAGCTCTACAGTGTTAATAATGAGACAGTATATTCTGTTACCTGCTGTGATAACAGCTCTACAGTGTTAATAATGAGACAGTATATTCTGATGTTATCTGCTGTGATAACAGCTCTACAGTGTTAATAATGAGACAGTATATTCTGATGTTACCTGCTGTGATAACAGCTCTACAGTATTAATAATGAGACAGTATATTCTGATGTTACCTGCTGTGATAACAGCTCTACAGTATTAATAATGAGACAGTATATTCTGATGTTACCTGCTGTGATAACAGCTCTACAGTGTTAATAATGAGACAGTATATTCTGATGTTACCTGCTGTGATAACAGCTCTACAGTGTTAATAATAATAATAATAATAACGATATATATGGGCTTCTGGCACTATGTTACACATGTACCTTTAATGAGATAATCCACGATATAATTGCAGACAATTGTGTTATACACATTATCAGACGTCTGCTTGTGAAACAACGGTTTCGTAGTCATCTACCACAGCAGTAAGAAAACCTCAGTCTGTCAACAGAAGAAGACTGGCCCATTGAATTAATATCATTATAAGTTATTACACCGCGTGAATAATGAGGAAACAAGATGTCCCCCGAGTGGGGCTCAGCGGGTCTACGGCACCTCAACTCAGTGCTAGAGCCGTCACTACAGACCCTGGTTCGATTCCAGGCTGTATCACAACCGGCTGTGATTGGGAGTCCCATAGGGTGGTGTACAATTGGCCCCAGCGTCGTCCGGATTAGGGCTTCGTACGGCTAGGGTAGGCCGTCGTTGTAAATAAGAATTTGTTCTTAAACTGACTTGCCTACTTAAATAAAAGTTCAAATTAATTAATGTCCATGTTCTTTTTTGGCCGTATTCGTTTTTTCATGTTAATGTCAACCTAGTCACAGTGTGCCTCCCAAATGGGACCCTATACCCTACATAGTGCACTACCAGAGCCCTGATCAGAAGGAGTATATAGGGCATAGGGTGCCATTTGGGAGGCAGACAACAGCGGACAGAGGAGGCTCTGCTATGGGATTGGAATTACATTTCGTTCAGTGCTGCTGAACTAAGGTTGCTATTCACAGAGAGAGATGCCTCTCAGAGATGCCTCTGTGTGGCAGAGAGAGAAAAGGCCCCTGTGCGGCAGAGAGAGAAAAGGCCCCTGTGCGGCAGAGAGAGAGAAGGCCCCTGTGTCAGGTTTAGTCAGGTCTAGTCAAGTCTAGTCTGGTCTAGTCTGGTCTAGTCAAGTCTAGTCAGGTCTAGTCAGGTCTAGTCTAGTCTGGTCTAGTCAAGTCTAGTCTGGTCTAGTCAAGTCTAGTCAGGTCTAGTCAGGTCTAGTCTGGTCTAGTCTGGTCTAGTCAGGTCTAGTCTGGTCTAGTCTGGTCTAGTCAAGTCTAGTCAGGTCTAGTCAGGTCTAGTCTGGTCTAGTCTGGTCTAGTCAAGTCTAGTCAGGTCTAGTCAGGTCTAGTCTGGTCTAGTCTGGTCTAGTCTGGTCTAGTCAGGTCTAGTCAGGTCTAGTCTGGTCTAGTCAGGTCAGGTCTAGTCTGGTCTAGTCTGGTCTAGTCAGGTCTAGTCTGGTCTAGTCTGGTCTAGTCTGGTCTAGTCTGGTCTAGTCTGGTCTAGTCTGGTCTAGTCAGGAAATTCTTCTTTCTTCTTTAACCAAATGGGGGGGTGAGTTTTCCACAATGGGGGGTTGTGTCAGCAGGATGGGATAGTCATTTAAATGGGGGGTTGAGATTTCCATTACAACAGGGTGGGATAGTCATTTTAAATGTCCGCCTTCTTCTTTTCATTGCCATCCCATCATGAAAAGGGGAAAGAATGTGAATATGTCTGGGAGGCAGCAGGACAACAGTAGACTACATGAATGTTTGGTACTGATACCTCCAGCCCATTTTACTTCCATAGTCTGGGGTCACTAATAAAGCCTCCCTTAACCCATCACAGATGCCCTCAAATTTCCGTTCACATGTCTCAGCCAATCAGGTCACGTTAAACAGAATAAATGGGGGCTTTTTTGAGAAGTGGTAGGATGTAGAGTGCTGCAGCACACTGACAATCAGAACCTCTGGAATTATTTAGAATTAGAACCCTTGTTTCCATGACAGCAGAGGCTTCATAAGAAACACAAAACATGTCAATTCCATCCTGGGAATTCGCTTGTATTCTGATGACCGTTGTTTCAATCCCATGTTGTGTTAGAGAGAGAGAATATTTATCTCTCTGTCTCTCTCTCTCTCTGTCTCTCAATTCAATTCAATTCAATTCAATTTAAGGGCTTTATTGGCATGGGAAACATGTGTTAACATTGCCAAAGCAAGTGAGGTAGATAATATATCAAGTGAATATATAAAGTGAGATAAACAATACAAATTAACAGTAAACATTACACATACAGAAGTTTCAAAACAATAAAGACATTACAAATGTCATATTATATATACAGTGTTTTAACAATGTACAAATGGTTAAAGGACACAAGATAAAATAAATAAGCATAAATATGGGTTGTATTTACAATGGTGTTTGTTCTTCACTGGTTGCCCTTTTCTCGTGGCAACAGGTCACAAATCTTGCTGCTGTGATGGCACACTGTGGAATTTCACCCAGTAGATATGGGAGTTTTTCAAAATTGGATTTGTTTTCTAATTCTTTGTGGATCTGTGTAATCTGAGGGAAATAAGTCTCTCTAATATGGTCATACATTGGGCAGGAGGTTAGGAAGTGCAGCTCAGTTTCCACCTCATTTTGTGGGCAGTGAGCACATAGCCTGTCTTCTCTTGAGAGCCATGTCTGCCTACGGCGGCCTTTCTCAATAGCAAGGTGTCACGCCCTGACCATAGTTTACTTTGTATTTTCTATGTTTTGATTGGTCAGGGTGTGATCTGAGTGGGCATTCTATGTTTCATGTCTTGTTTGTCTATTTCTATGTTCAGCCTGATATGGTTCTCAGTCAGAGGCAGGTGTTCATCATTGTCTCTGATTGGGAACCATATTTAGGTAGCCTGGGGTTCACTGTGTGTTTGTGGGTGATTGTTCCTGTCTATGTGTTTTCACCAGATAGGCTGTTTAGGTTTTCGTTACGTTTATTGTTTTTGTAGTGTTTGTGTTTAGTGTGTTTTTTTTCATTAAACATGAATCGCAATCGACACGCTGCATTTTGGTCCGACTCTCCTTCTCACGAAGAAAACCGTTACAGAATCACCCACCACCAACGGACCAAGCAGCGTGTCAACAGGCAGGAGCAGCGCGAGGAGACGCGCAATAAGGACTTCTGGACATGGGAGGAAATCCTCGACGGGAGAGGACCCTGGGCTAAACCAGGGGAGTGTAGCCGCCCAAAGGTGCAGCAGGAGAAGAAGCAGCAGGAGCAGCTGCAGTGGGAGAGGCTGCACCACCTGGAGAAATGGACATGGGAGGAAGAACTGGACGGTAAAGGACCCTGGGCTCAGCCTGGAGAATATCGCCGCCCCAAGGAGGAACTGGAGGCGGCGAAAGCTGAGAGGCGCAGATATGAGGAGGCAGCACGACGTAGCGGATGGAAGCCTGAGAGGCAGCCCCAAAAATTTCTTGGGGGGGGGCTAACAGGGAGTATGGCTACGCCAGGTAGGAGACCTGGGCAGACTCCCTGTGCTTACCGGGGGGCTAGAGAGACCGGACAGGCACCGTGTTATGCAGTGGTGCGCACGGTGTCTCCAGTGCGGGTGCATAGCCCGGTGCGGTATATTCCAGCTCCGCGTGTCTGCCGGGCTAGATTGAGCGTCGAGCCTAATGCCATGAAGCCGGCTCTACGCAGCTGGTCCCCAGTGCGTCTCCTTGGGCCGGTTTACATGGCACCAGCCTTGCGCTCGGTTTCTCCGGTTCGCCTGCATAGTCCAGTGCGGGCTATTCCACCTCGCCGCACTGGCAGGGCGACCGTGAGCATTCAACCAGGTAAGGTTGGGCAGGCTCGGTGCTCAAGAGCTCCAGTGCGCCTGCACGGTCCGGTTTTTCCAGTACCACCTCCACACCCCAGCCCTCCGGTAGCAGCTCCCCGCACCAGGCTTCCTGTGCGTGTCCTCGGCCCAGTACCACCAGTGCCAGCACCACGCATCAGGCCTACAGTGCGCCTCGCCTGTCCAGCGCTGTCGGAGCCCTCCTCCTCTCCAGCGTTGTCGGAGTCTCCCGCCTGTTTAGCGCTGTCGGAGCCCTCCTCCTCTCCAGCGTTGTCGGAGTCTCCCGCCTGTTCAGAACTGCCAGTTAGCATAGAGCTGCCAGTTAGCATAGAGCTGCCAGTTAGCATAGAGCTGCCAGTTAGCATAGAGCTGCCAGTTAGCATAGAGCTGCCAGTTAGCATAGAGCTGCCAGTTAGCATAGAGCTGCCAGTTAGCAAGGAGCTGCCAGTTAGCAAGGAGCTGCCAGTCTGCATAGAGCTGCCAGTCTGCATGGAGCTGCCAGTCTGCAAGGAGCCGCCAGAGCTGCCAGTCTGCAGGATGCCGCCAAAGCTGCCAGTCTGCAAGGAGCCGCCAGAGCTGCCAGTTAGCATGGAGCAGCCAGGGCCGCCAGTCAGCATGGAGCAGCCAGGGCCGCCAGTCAGCATGGAGCAGCCAGGGCCGCCAGTCAGCATGGAGCAGCCAGGGCCGCCAGTCAGCATGGAGCAGTCAGTCAGCATGGAGCAGCCAGTCAGCATGGAGCAGCCAGAGCAGCCAGTCAGCATGGAGCAGCCAGAGCTGCCAGTCAGCATGGAGCAGCCAGTCAGCATGGAGCAGCCAGTCAGCATGGAGCAGCCAGAGCAGCCAGTCAGCATGGAGCAGCCAGAGCTGCCAGTCAGCATGGAGCAGCCAGTCAGCATGGAGCAGCCAGAGCTACCAGTCATCATGGAGCAGCCAGAGCAGTCTGCCAGCATGGAGCAGCCAGAGCTGTCAGTCAGCATGGAGCAGCCAGAGCAGCCAGTCTGTGTCGACCAGTCTCTTCCAGATCTGCCAGTCGTCCAGACTCTTCCAGATCTGCCAGTCGTCCAGACTCTTCCAGATCTGCCAGTCGACCAGACTCTTCCAGATCTGCCCGTCGTCCAGACTCTTCCAGATCTGCCAGTCGACCAGACTCTTCCAGATCTGCCAGTCGACCAGACTCTTCCAGATCTGCCAGTCGACCAGACTCTTCCAGATCTGCCAGTCGACCAGACTCTTCCAGATCTGTCAGTCGACCAGACTCTTCCAGATCTGCCAGTCGACCAGACTCTTCCAGATCTGCCAGTCGACCAGACTCTTCCAGATCTGCCAGTCGACCAGACTCTTCCAGATCTGCCAGTCGACCAGACTCTTCCAGATCTGCCAGTCGACCAGACTCTTCCAGATCTGCCAGTCGACCAGACTCTTCCAGATCTGCCAGTCGACCAGACTTTTCCAGATCTGCCAGTCGACCAGACTCTTCCAGATCTGCCAGTCGTCCAGATTCTCCCAGATCTGCCAGTCGTCCAGATTCTCCCAGATCTGCCAGTCGTCCAGATTCTCCCAGTTCTGCCAGTCGTCCAGATTCTCCCAGATCTGCCAGTCGTCCAGATTCTCCCAGATCTGCCAGTCGTCCAGATTCTCCCAGATCCGCCAGTCAGCCAGGATCTTCCGGATCCGCCAGTCAGCCAGGATCTTCCAGAACCGCCAGCCAGCCAGGATCTGCCGGATCTAACCACCTGCCTGAGCTTCTTCTCAGTGCTGAGCTTCTTCTCAGTGCTGAGCTTCCTCTCAGGGCTGAGCTACCCATCTGTCCCGAGCTGTCCCTCTGTCCCATGTTATCATTGTGGTGGGTAACCTATTTAGGGACGTTTAGGAGGGGGATTAAAACTGTCATGGAGTGGGGTCCACGTCCAGTGCCAGAGCCGCCACCGCGGACAGATGCCCACCCAGACCCTCCCCTATAGGTTCAGGTTTTGCGGCCGGAGTCCGCACCTTGGGGGGGGGGTACTGTCACGCCCTGACCATAGTTTACTTTGTATTTTCTATGTTTTGATTGGTCAGGGTGTGATCTGAGTGGGCATTCTATGTTTCATGTCTTGTTTGTCTATTTCTATGTTCAGCCTGATATGGTTCTCAGTCAGAGGCAGGTGTTCATCATTGTCTCTGATTGGGAACCATATTTAGGTAGCCTGGGGTTCACTGTGTGTTTGTGGGTGATTGTTCCTGTCTATGTGTTTTCACCAGATAGGCTGTTTAGGTTTTCGTTACGTTTATTGTTTTTGTAGTGTTTGTGTTTAGTGTGTTTTTTTTCATTAAACATGAATCGCAATCGACACGCTGCATTTTGGTCCGACTCTCCTTCTCACGAAGAAAACCGTTACACAAGGCTATGCTCACTGAGTCTGTACATAGTCAAAGCTTTCCTTAATTTTGGGTCAGTCACAGTGGTCAGGTATTCTGCCACTGTGTACTCTCTGTTTAGGGCCAAATAGCATTCTAGTTTGCTCTGTTTTTTGTTAATTCTTTTCAATGTGTCAAGTAATTATCTTTTTGTTTTCTCATGATTTGGTTGGGTCTAATTGTGCTGCTGTCCTGGGGCTCTGTAGGGTGTGTTTGTGTTTGTGAACAGAGCCCCAGGACCAGCTTGCTTAGGGGACTCTTCTCCAGGTTCATCTCTCTGTAGGTGATGGCTTTGTTATGGAAGGTTTGGGAATCGCTTCCTTTTAGGTGGTTGTAGAATTTAACGGCTCTTTTCTGGATTTTGATAATTAGCGGGTATCGGCCTAATTCTGCTCTCTCTCTCTCTCTCTGTGCTTCTCTCTCTCTCTCTGTCTCTCTCTGTTTCTCTCTCTGTTTCTCTCTCTGTTTCTCTCTGTTTCTCTCTCTCTCTCTCTCTGTCTCTTCCTCTCTCTCTCTCTCTGTCTGTTTCTCTCTCTATCTGTCTCTCTCTCTCTCTCACTCTCTGTCTCTTCCTCTCTCTCTCTGTCTCTCTCTGTGCCTCTCTCTCTCTCTGTCTCTCTCTGTGCCTCTCTCTCTCTGTCTCTCTCTCTGTTTCTCTCTCTGTCTCTCTCTCTGTTTCTCTCTCTGTTTCTCTCTCTGTCTCTCTCTCTCACTCTGTCTCTTCCTCTCTCTCTCTCTCTCTCTCACTCTCTGTCTCTTCCTCTCTCTCTCTCTCTGTCTCTCTCTCTGTCTCTCTCTGTGCCTCTCTCTCTCTGTCTCTCTCTCTGTTTCTCTCTCTGTTTCTCTCTCTGTCTCTCTCTCTCTCACTCTGTCTCTTCCTCTCTCTCTCTCTCTCTCACTCTCTGTCTCTTCCTCTCTCTCTCTCTCTCTCACTCTCTGTCTCTTCCTCTCTCTCTCTCTCTGTCTCTCTCTCTGTTTCTCTCGCTCTGTCTCTCTCTGTTTCTCTCTCTGTCTCTCTCTCTCTCACTCTGTCTCTTCATCCCTCTCTCTCTCTCTCACTCTCTGTCTCTTCCTCTCTCTCTCTGTGCCTCTCTCTCACTCTCTGTCTCTTCCTCTCTCTCTCTGTCTCTCTCTGTGCCTCTCTCTCACTCTCTGTCTCTGTCTCTCTGTCTATCTCTCTCTCTCTCTTCCTCTCTCTCTCTCTCTCTTTCACAACGTCTTTGTGTCTTTGATAAAGTGTACAGCCATACACATTGCATTTGGTTCAGAGGAGCGTTCATTATTATTGGGGGGGGGTGGGGGGGGGGGGTCCAAATGAATAATTAATTTGATCTGCCGCTCTCTATTTAGTCTCACAGGGATTATAGTTTACGATGAACACGAGGCCATGTCCCAAATGACACACTTTTCCCTATATAGTGCACTATATTTCAACCAGAGCCCTATGGGATCCTATGGGCCCTGGTCAAATGTAGTGCACTATATAGGAAAACGGGAACCATCTGGAAGGCATGGAAACAGTTTATTCAGGCTACTAAAATAAGTGGAAAGGCTGATCACGTTCCAACTATAAACATGGTGGTTATTATTCCCATTTCCAACCCTGGAGAAATCAGGTTATTATTAAAACAAGTGATTTACACTCTACGTTCCCCCTCGGCCTCTTAGCAGGGCGTTGTAGTGGGCCTCCCAGCGTTCTGTCGGAAATCAAAACACATAAAACCCATTGTGTTGGACCCCATTATCCTGGAGCTCACTGACACATTTCAGCTCTGCATGTTTCATCAATGGGCTCATTGGATCAGACCAGACTAGACCAGACTAGACCTGACTAGACCTGACTAGTCCTGACTAGACCTGACTAGACCTGACTAGACCAGACTAGACCTGACTAGACCAGACTAGACCAGACTAGACCAGACTAGACCTGACTAGACCTGACTAGACCAGACTAGACCTGACTAGACCTGACTAGACCTGACTAGACCTGACTAGACCAGACTAGACCTGACTAGACCTGACTAGACCAGACTAGACCAGACTAGACCTGACTAGACCAGACTAGACCAGACTAGACCAGACTAGACCAGACTAGACCTGACTAGACTAGACCTGACTAGACCTGACTAGACTAGACCTGACTAGACTAGACCAGACTAGACCTGACCAGACTAGACCTGACTAGACCTGACTAGACCAGACTAGACCTGACTAGACCAGACTAGACCAGACTAGACCAGACTAGACCTGACTAGACCTGACTAGACCTGACTAGACCAGACTAGACCAGACTAGACCAGACTAGACCAGACTAGACCTGACTAGACTAGACCTGACTAGACCTGACTAGACTAGACCTGACTAGACTAGACCAGACTAGACCTGACCAGACTAGACCTGACTAGACCTGACTAGACCAGACTAGACCTGACTAGACCAGACTAGACCAGACTAGACCTGACTAGACCTGACTAGACCTGACTAGACCAGACTAGACCTGACTAGACCTGACTAGACCAGACTAGACCTGACTAGACCAGACTAGACCAGACTAGACCTGACTAGACCAGACTAGACCTGACTAGACCAGACTAGACCTGACTAGACTAGACCTGACTAGACCTGACTAGACTAGACCTGACTAGACCAGACTAGACCTGACTAGACCAGACTAGACCTGACTAGACTAGACCTGACTAGACTAGACCTGACTAGACCTGACCTGACTAGACCTGACTAGACTAGACCTGACTAGACTAGACCTGACTAGACTAGACCTGACTAGACCTGACTAAACTAGAACTGACTAGACTAGACCTGACTAGACCTGACTAGACTAGACCTGACTAGACCTGACCTGACTAGACTAGACCTGACTAGACCTGACTAGACTAGACCTGACTAGACTAGCCCTGACTAGACTAGACCTGACTAGACTAGACCTAGATCTAGATCTCTGCTTTAGAAATGCCACCGCTAGAGGCCCCCAGATCCCGAGAGACGGAGGAGAGATGGAGAGATGGAGAGACGGAGGAGAGACGGAGAGATGGAGAGACGGAGGAGAGACGGAGAGATGGAGAGACGGAGGAGAGACGGAGAGACGGAGGAGAGACAGAGAGATGGAGAGACGGAGGAGAGACAGAGAGATGGAGAGACGGAGGAGAGACAGAGAGACGGAGAGACGGAGGAGAGACAGAGAGACGGAGAGACGGAGGAGAGACAGAGAGATGGAGAGACGGAGGAGAGACAGAGAGATGGAGGAGAGACAGAGAGACGGAGGAGAGACAGAGAGAGAGAGGAGAGAGGGAAGATGGAGGAGAGTCACAGAGAGGGAGGGGAGACAGAGAGAGGGAGGGATGAGCGAGAGAGGCGAGTGGGAGGAGAGACACAGAGAGGGACGAGAGACAGAGGGAGGAGAGACACAGAGGAAGAGGGAGGAGAGACGAGGAGAGGGATGTGAGAGAGAGGAGAGACATAGAGGAGAGATGGAGGAAAGAGAGAGGAGAGACATAGGGATGAGAGACAGAGAGAGGAGAGAGAGAGGAGAGACATAGAGAGGAGAGACCGAGAGGAGAGAAGGAGGAGAGAGACATAGGGATAAGAGACAGAGAGAGGAGAGAGGGATGAGAGAGAGAGGAGAGACATAGAGAGGGATGAGAGACAGAGATAGGAGAGAGGGATGAGAGAGAGAGGAGAGACATAGAGAGGGATGAGAGACAGAGAGAGGAGAGGGGGAGGAGAGACAGAGAGAGGAGAGTGGGAGGAGAGACAGAGAGGAGAGTGGGGAGAGACAGAGAGGGATGAGAGACGGAGAGAGGGATGAGAGACAGAGAGAGGAGAGCGGGAGGAGAGAGGGATGAGAGGGAGGAGAGAGGGATGAGAGTGAGGAGACAGAGTGGGGAGAGACAGAGAGAGGAGAGAGGGATGAGAGACAGAGAGAGGAGAGAGGGATGAGAGACAGAGAGAGGAGAGCGGGAGGAGAGAAGGATGAGAGGGAGGAGAGAGAGATGAGAGTGAGGAGAGACAGAGAGGAGAGTGGGCAGAGACAGAGAGAGGAGAGAGGGATGAGAGACAGAGAGAGGGATGAGAGACAGAGAGAGGAGAGCGGGAGGAGAGACAGAGAGGAGAGCGGGAGGAGAGTGAGGAGAGACAGAGCGGACAGACAGAGAGAGAGAAAGGAGATACATAGAGAGGAGAGACACTGATAGAGGAGAGAGGGAGGAGACACACAGAGAGAGGAGAGACAGAGAGGGGAGAGGGATGAGAGAGAAAGGAGAGACATAGAGAGGAGAGACACTGATAGAGGAGAGAGGGAGGAGAAACAGAGAGGAGAGGAATGAGAGAGGAGAGGAGAGACAGAGTAGAGAGAGGGAGGAGAGAGAGAGAGGGATGAGAGGGAGAGACATAGAGAGGAGAGACACTGATAGAGGAGAGAAGGAGGAGACACAGAGGACAGAGAGATGAGAGACACAGAGGAGAGTGGAAGGAGAGACCAAGAGGAGAGTGGAAGGAGAGACAGAGGGAGGAGAGACACAGAGGACAGAGAGATGAGAACAACAGAGGAAAGTGGAAGGAGAGACAGAGAGATGAGAGACCAAGAGGAGAGTGGAAGGAGAGACAGAGAGATGAGAGACCAAGAGGAGAGTGGAAGGAGAGACAGAGAGTTTTGAAACCTCTGTATGTGTAATGTTTACTGTTAATTTTTGTTGTTTTTCACTTTATATATTCACTTTGTATGTTGTCTACCTCACTTGCTTTGGCAATGTTATCACATGTTTCCCATGCCAATAAAGCCCTTGAATTGAATTTAATTTAATTTAATTTAATTGAGATGAGAGACACAGAGGAGAGTGGAAGGAGAGACAGAGAGATGAGAGACACAGAGGAGAGTGGAAGGAGAGGGAGGAGAGACATCTTTGTCCTCTATCACCAGTATAGTACTGTTTGTTGAATTTGAAACACCTCTCCTGTTCAGAGGCCTGTTTGTCATATCCAACCTTTTGTTGTCAAATTGTTGTAAACTTGTTGACAACACAGTGCTTTTTCTTCCAGGTGTTTGTTTTGCTCTTCTGAGAGCAGTTATCATGGCTTCATGTTCCTTCTGTGACAATTATGGTCGCGACACAGTGGCACTGAAATGTTGTTATAATTCCTGCTTGACCACACCACACACACACACACACACACACCACACACACACACACACACACACACCACACACCACACACACACACACACATACACACACACACACACACACACACACACACACACACACACACACACACACACACACACACACACACACACACACACACACACACACACACACACACACTATGCGCGCACACACACACACACCACACACCACACACCACACACACCACACACACACACACACACACACACACACGCAAGATGTTGTAAACCGGCTTTTCTCTCCCAAACTATGTTGGTCTCAGCCCTCTCTGTCCCATATGTGGGTCTGGATCCAGTAATTGGTGTGTTTTTGTCTCCTGACGGGTCCTTGAGGTCATCTTGGGAATGTGAGGTTATCTCAGTTTAGATAGATCATCCTTCGGGAACACAGAGCTGGGACTAGAAATTGGCCCCGGGGCATCTCTAACACACTGCAGTCATCCCCGTTAATAGCCAGATATTTTGCGTTAAACAACCCAAGTTAGACAGGCCCATCTGATATTTGCCTGAAATGCCAGATAGCCATTTCACCTCTATAGCCATAGTGCCTTGAGCTGAGATATTATTTATAGTCCTATACATGGGGGGAAAAGAGCACTCTGCCTTCGTCCCAAATGGCACACTATACCCTATGTAGGGCCTATATGGCTCTGGTCTAAAGTAGTGCACTATGTAGGGCAGTGTTTCCCAACTCCAGTCCTCCAGTACCCCCCAACAGTACTGGAGTTGGGCTGTTGGGGGGTACTGGAGTTGGGATGTTGGGGGGTACTGGAGGACCGGAGTTGGGCTGTTGGGGGTACAGGAGGACTGGAGTTGGGCTGTTGGGGGTACTGGAGGACTGGAGTTGGGCTGTTGGGGGTAGTGGAGGACTGGAGTTGGGCTGTTGGGGGTACTGGAGGACTGGAGTTGGGCTGTTGGGGGTAGTGGAGGACTGGAGTTGGGCTGTTAGGGGTAGTGGAGGACTGGAGTTGGGCTGTTGGGGGTACTGGAGGACTGGAGTTGGGCTGTTGGGGGTACTGGAGGACTGGAGTTGGGCTGTTGGGGGTACTGGAGGACCGGAGTTGGGCTGTTGGGGGTACTGGAGGACTGGAGTTGGGCTGTTGTGGGTACTAGAGGACTGGAGTTGGGCTGTTTGGGCTACTGGAGTTGGGCTGTTGGGGGGTACTGGAGGACTGGAGTTGGGCTGTTGTGGGTACTGGAGTTGGGCTGTTGGGGGGTACTGGAGGACTGGAGTTGGGCTGTTGGGGGTACTGGAGGACTGGAGTTGGGCTGCTGGGGGTACTGGAGTTGGGCTGTTGGGGGTACTGGAGTTGGGCTGTTGGGAGTAATGGAGGACTGGAGTTGGACTGTTGGGGAAACTGGAGGACTGGAGTTGGGCTGTTGGGGGTACTGGAGGACTGGAGTTGGGCTGTTGGGGGTACTGGAGGACTGGAGTTGAACTGTTGGGGGTACTGGAGGACCTGAGTTGGGCTGTTGGGAGTAATGGAGGACTGGAGTTGGGCTGTTGGGGGGTACTGGAGGACCGGAGTTGGGCTTTTGGGGGTACTGGAGGACTGGAGTTGGGCTGTTGGGCTACTGGAGGACTGGAGTTGGGCTGTTGGGATACTGGAGGACTGGCCAAGGTAATGAACGATAGGAGGTGGAATAGGACCGAGGCCAAGGTAATGAACTATAGGAGGTGGAATAGGACCAAGGGCCAAGGTAATGAACGATAGGAGGTGGAATAGGACCGAGGCCAAGGTAATGAACGATAGGAGGTGGAATAGGACCGAGGCCAAGGTAATGAACGATAGGAGGTGGAATAGGACCGTAGCCTAGAGATGACATCTGACAGAGGCCCTGTAGAGTTGGAACCAATCACCAGCCATAATAACAGCATGTGAGAGCAGACTGTTCCGTGTGCATCCGGAAGGAAGTAGTGCACTATATAGCGAATAGGGTCCCTAACCAGAAATCGGGCCCTGGCATTTGAAACCAACTGCCAAAAACGAAATCCTCCAGGCCCCCCAAACTGGCCTAGATTTTTCTTTTCTTCTCTTGATGCCCCCATTATTGCCTGACGACTCCAACTGAATTCTTCCACTGCTCTATGTTCGCTACATGCTTCAGTCTGAGACTGAGGTCATTGAAGTCGTTTGAGGGGTTTGTTGAACCGAAAACAAATTCATCAGAGATTTGAACCATCTCTTAACCAATCAGGAGTATTAAAAGTCAAATGACACGTTTTCAAAATGTCGCTTTACCCACGTGTGTTAATGAACCAATCAGAATGTTTAGAATGTGTTTGTGTTCTAGAAATCCCACGTGTGTTAATGACTCTGGCCCAACCCATCGGTTTCTGGGACCAATCAGAATGGGTAGAATGTGTTTGTGTTCTAGAAATCGTCGTGGAGCTACTCAGATCCAGACCCAAAATGTCAGAGGGCCAGTCTGCCCCTGATTAGAACAACGTGTCACTATACTACCACCCTGGATTGATGTAGACTGTAAAGGACCCGGCACTCCCCTCCACCCTCCACTCCCCTCCACCCTCCACTCCCCTCCACCCTCCACCCTCCACTCCCCTCCACTCCCCTCTACCCTCCACTCCACTCCCCTCCACCCTCCCCTCTACCCTCCACTCCCCTCCACTCCCCTCTACCCTCCACTCCCCTCCACCCTCCACTCCCCTCCACCCTCCACTCCCCTCCACCCTCCACCCTCCACTCCCCTCCACTCCCCTCTACCCTCCACTCCACTCCCCTCCACCCTCCCCTCCACCCTCAACTCCCCTCTACCCTCCACTCCCCTCCACTCCCCTCCACCCTCCACTCCCCTCCACCCTCCACTCCCCTCCACTCCCCTCTACCCTCCACTCCACTCCCCTCCACCCTCCCCTCCACCCTCCACTCCCCTCTACCCTCCACTCCCCTCCACCCTCCACTCCCCTCTACCATCCACTCCCCTCCACCCTCCACTCCCCTCTACCCTCCACTCCCCTCTACCCCCCTCCACCCTCCACCCTCCACTCCCCTCTACCCTCCACTCCCCTCCACCTTCCACCCTCCACTCAACTCCACCCTCCACTCCCCTCTACCCTCCACCCTCCACTCCCCTCCACCCTCCACCCTCCACTCCCCTCTACCCTCCACTCCCCTCTACCCTCCACTCCCCTCCACCCTCCACTCCCCTCTACCCCCCTCCACTCCCCTCTACCCTCCACTCCACTCCCCTCCACCCTCCCCTCTACCCTCCACTCCCCTCCACTCCCCTCTACCCTCCACTCCCCTCCACCCTCCACTCCCCTCCACCCTCCACTCCCCTCCACCCTCCACCCTCCACTCCCCTCCACTCCCCTCTACCCTCCACTCCACTCCCCTCCACCCTCCCCTCCACCCTCCACTCCCCTCTACCCTCCACTCCCCTCCACTCCCCTCCACCCTCCACTCCCCTCCACCCTCCACTCCCCTCCACCCTCCACTCCCCTCCACTCCCCTCTACCCTCCACTCCACTCCCCTCCACCCTCCCCTCCACCCTCCACTCCCCTCTACCCTCCACTCCCCTCCACCCTCCACTCCCCTCTACCATCCACTCCCCTCCACCCTCCACTCCCCTCTACCCTCCACTCCCCTCTACCCCCCTCCACCCTCCACCCTCCACTCCCCTCTACCCTCCACTCCCCTCCACCTTCCACCCTCCACTCAACTCCACCCTCCACCCTCCACTCCCCTCTACCCTCCACCCTCCACTCCCCTCCACCCTCCACCCTCCACTCCCCTCTACCCTCCACTCCCCTCCACCCTCCACCCTCCACTCCCCTCCACCCTCCACCCTCCACTCCCCTCTACCCTCCACCCTCCACTCCCCTCCACCCTCCACCCTCCACTCCCCTCCACCCTCCACTCCCCTCTACCCTCCACCCTCCACTCCCCTCCACCCTCCACCCTCCACTCCCCTCCACCCTCCCCTCCACTTCCCTCCACCCTCCACCCTCCACCCTCCACCCTCCACTCCCCTCCACCCTCCACTCCCCTCCACCCTCCACCCTCCACTCCCCTCCACTCCCCTCCACCCTCCACTCCCCTCTACCCTCCACTCCCCTCCCTCCTCCACTCCCCTCTACCCTCCACTCCCCTCCACCCTCCACTCCCCTCCACCCTCCACTCCCCTCTACCCCCCTCCACCCTCCACTCCCCTCTACCCTCCACTCCACTCCCCTCCCCTCCATTTCTGTCGCCACGGTCGCCGCTGCCCGTTGGTCTTGTGGATGCGGTGATGAAGTTACCACGGCGACCACACACACTCATCTGACTCATCTGGTAATGTTTGTTTTATGGTCATATAACAATGTGACAAAGTGTTATAGGAGTTTCCTTACACCACATCCTCCTTACAAATTAAATTATTTAGTTACGTCAACATTCTCCCTAGAGAATGGCATTTTATAGAGAAACACAAACACAAACACAGGATAATTAACAAGATAATATAATAATATAACACATAACTAACAATCAGCTGTGCAAAGGCTGTACTTGGAGGGGAAAAAAGAGCCCAGAAAGGTGAACAGACCTCATTCTGAACCTTTCAGATGGACCTGCTGAGTAAGGCCTGTGACTTTGGCATCTCTCCCGGTTGCTGCTTACCGCCGCCAAGATATGAGTCATTGATGATATTAATGATGCAGGAGAAAAAAAATGAACTGCCTTTTACTTTCCTCTCCATGGGTATTGAGTGACGTCGTAGAGGGTAGAGAGCTGCGGGTGTGTGTGTGTGGCTGTTTCTCAATCTGCGTACTACCGCGCTTCACACTCTCTCATGCTCAGAGGTCATTCCCCCGAGGACGTGCTCTTGAGTACGTTCTTGTGAGGATGAGAGTGAGGAGAACACATATTACCTCACGCTGAGCAGCACTCCCCTACTGTATTACCTCAGCACTCCCCCTACTGTATTTCCTCAGCACTCCCCCTACTGTATTACCTCAGCACTCCCCCTACTGTATTACCTCACACTCCCCCTACTGTATTACCTCACACTCCCCCTACTGTATTACCTCACGCTGAGCAGCACTCCCCCTACTATATTACCTCACATTGCACCTCCCCCTACTGTATTACCTCACGCTGAGCAGCACTCCCCCTACTGTATTACCTCACGCTGAGCAGCACTCCCCCTACTGTATTACCTCACGCTGAGCAGCACTCCCCCTACTGTATTACCTCACGCTGAGCAGCACTCCCCCTACTGTATTACCTCACGCTGAGCAGCACTCCCTCTACTGTATTACCTCACACTGAGCAGCACTCCCTCTACTATATTACCTCACGCTGAGCAACACTCCCTCTACTATATTACCTCACGCTGAGCAACACTCCCTCTACTGTATTACCTCATGCTGAGCAGCACTCCCCCTACTGTATTACCTCATGCTGAGCAGCACTCCCCCTACTGTATTACCTCATGCTGAGCAGCACTCCCCCTACTGTATTACCTCACGCTGAGCAGCACTCCCCCTACTGTATTACCTCAGCACTCCCCCTACTGTATTACCTCACGTTGAGCAGCACTCCCCCTACTGTATTACCTCAGCACTCCCCCTACTGTATTACTTCAGCACTCCCCCTACTGTATTACCTCACGCTGAGCAGCACTCCCCCTACTGTATTACCTCATGCTGAGCAGCACTCCCCCTACTGTATTACCTCACGCTGAGCAGCACTCCCCCTACTGTATTACCTCATGCTGAGCAGCACTCCCCCTACTGTATTACCTCATGCTGAGCAGCACTCCCCCTACTGTATTACCTCATGCTGAGCAGCACTCCCCCTACTGTATTACCTCACGCTGAGCAGCACTCCCCCTACTGTATTACCTCAGCACTCCCCCTACTGTATTACCTCACGTTGAGCAGCACTCCCCCTACTGTATTACCTCAGCACTCCCCCTACTGTATTACTTCAGCACTCCCCCTACTGTATTACCTCACGCTGAGCAGCACTCCCCCTACTGTATTACCTCATGCTGAGCAGCACTCCCCCTACTGTATTACCTCACGCTGAGCAGCACTCACCCTACTGTATTACCTCACGCTGAGCAGCACTCCCCCTACTGTATTACCTCACGCTGAGCAGCACTCCCCCTACTGTATTACCTCACGCTGAGCAGCACTCCCCCTACTGTATTACCTCACGCTGAGCAGCACTCCCACCACTGTATTACCTCATGCTGAGCAGCACTGCCCCTACTGTATTACCTCACGCTTTGCAGCACTCCCTCTACTGTATTACCTCAGCACTCCCCCTACTGTATTACCTCATGCTGAGCAGCACTCCCCCTACTGTATTACCTCACGCTGAGCAACACTCCCTCTACTATATTACCTCACGCTGAGCAGCACTCCCCCTACTGTATTACCTCACGCTGAGCAGCACTCCCCCTACTGTATTACCTCACGCTGAGCAGCACTCCCCCTACTGTATTACCTAATGCTGAGCAGCAATCCCCCTACTGTATTACCTCAGCACTCCCTCTACTGTATTACCTCATGCTGAGCAGCACTCCCCCTACTGTATTACCTCACGCTGAGCAGCACTCCCCTACTGTATTACCTCACGCTGCACCTCCCCCTACAGTATTACCTCACGCTGAGCAGCACTCCCTCTACTGTATTACCTCACGCTGAGCAGCACTCCCCTACTGTATTACCTCACGCTGCACCTCCCCCTACAGTATTACCTCACGCTGAGCAGCACTCCCTCTACTGTATTTCCTCACGCTGAGCAGCACTCCCCCTACTGTATTTCCTCACACTGAGCAGCACTCCCCCTACTGTATTACCTCACGCTGAGCAGCACTCCCCCTACTGTATTACCTCACACTGAGCAGCACTCCCCCTACTGTATTACCTCACGCTGAGCAGCAATCCCCCTACTGTATTACCTCAGCACTCCCTCTACTGTATTACCTCACGCTGAGCAGCACTCCCCTACTGTATTACCTCACGCTGCACCTCCACCTACTGTATTACCTCACACTGAGCAGCACTCCTCTTACTGTATTACCTCACGCTGAGCAGCACTCCCCCTACTGTATTACCTCACGCTGAGCAGCACTCCCTCTACTGTATTACCTCACGCTGCACCTCCCCCTACTGTATTACCTCACACTGAGCAGCACTCCCCCTACTGTATTACCTCACGCTGAGCAGCACTCCCCTTACTGTATTACCTCACGCTGAGCAGCAATCCCCCTACTGTATTACCTCAGCACTCCCTCTACTGTATTATCTCACGCTGAGCAGCACTCCCCCTACTGTATTTCCTCACGCTGAGCAGCACTTCCCCTACTGTATTACCTCATGCTGAGCAGCACTCCCCCTACTGTATTACCTCACGCTGAGCAGCACTCGCCCTACTGTATTACCTCACGCTGAGCAGCACTCCCTCTACTGTATTACCTCACACTGAGCAACACTCCCCCTACTGTATTACCTCACGCTGTGCAGCACTCCCCCTACTGTATTACCTCACGCTGCAGCTCCCTCTACTGTATTACCTCACGCTGAGCAGCACTCCCCCTACTGTATTACCTCACGCTGTGCAGCACTCCCCCTACTGTATTACCTCACGCTGCAGCTCCCTCTACTGTATTACCTCACGCTGAGCAGCACAGTAACACGGCCTCTCTGATCGACAGTCTGTAGAGATGTGTGTTCAGTAACACAGCCTCTCTGAACGACATTCTGTAGAGATGTGTGTTCAGTAACACAGCCTCTCTGAACGACAGTCTGTAGAGATGTGTTCAGTAGTACTGCCTGTCTGAACGACAGTCTGTAGAGATGTGTGTTCAG
>NW_028322102.1:2970000-2985000 GCF_057628025.1 Oncorhynchus mykiss
TCTGCGTGCTGTGTCTCCGGGGCGCTGGGAGGGTGCAGTGCGTCCTCTGCCCGCGCTCCGCTCGTACCGGGCGACTGTGGGAATGGAGCCGAAGGGAGAGGTGCGTGTAGTAAGCACTAGATCTCCCGTGCTTACCCACAGCCCGGTTCAACCTGTGCCTGCACTCTGGACGGTCCGGGCTAGAGTGGTTATCCAGCCTGGGGAAGTGGTGCCAAGGTTGCGCACCAGAGCTCCAGTGCTCCCCCACAGCCCGGTCTTTCAGGTGCCTCCTCTTAACCCCAAGCCTCCTGAAGGTCTTCCCAGCCTGGTGGTTCCTGTGGCAGCCCCACGCACCAGGCTGTCTCTCTGTCTCCTCCCTGCAGGTGGTCCTGTCTGTCCGGCGCCGCTGCCGGAGTCTCCCGCCTGTCCGGCGCCGCTGCCGGAGTCTCCCGCCTGTCCGGCGCCGCTGCCGGAGTCTCCCGCCTGTCCGGCGCCGCTGCCGGAGTCTCCCGCCTGTCCGGCGCCGCTGCCGGAGTCTCCCGCCTGTCCGGCGCCGCTGCCGGAGTCTCCCGCCTGTCCGGCGCCGCTGCCGGAGTCTCCCGCCTGTCCGGCGCCGCTGCCGGAGTCTCCCGCCTGTCCGGCGCCGCTGCCGGAGTCTCCCGCCTGTCCGGCGCCTCTGCCGGAGTCTCCCGCCTGTCCGGCGCCTCTGCCGGAGCCTCCCGCCTGTCCGGCGCGTCTGCCGGAGTCTCCCGCCTGTCCGGCGCCTCTGCCGGAGTCTCCCGCCTGTCCGGCGCCTCTGCCGGAGTCTCCCGCCTGTCCGACGCCTCTGCCGGAGTCTCCCGCCTGTCCGGCGCCGCTGCCGGAGCCTCCCGCCTGTCCGGCGCCGCTGCCGGAGCCTCCCGCCTGTCCGGCGCCGCTGCCGGAGCCTCCCGCCTGTCCGGCGCCGCTGCCGGAGCCCCTCTGCCCCGAGCAGCTGTCTCTCTGTCCCGAGCAGCTGTCTCTCTGTCCCGAGCAGCTGTCTCTCTGTCCCGAGCAGCTGTCTCTCTGTCCCGAGCAGCTGTCTCTCTGTCCCGAGCAGCTGTCTCTCTGTCCCGAGCAGCTGTCCCTCTGTCCCGAGCA
The DNA here is from genome assembly GCF_057628025.1 of Oncorhynchus mykiss. Classification (NCBI taxonomy): domain Eukaryota; kingdom Metazoa; phylum Chordata; class Actinopteri; order Salmoniformes; family Salmonidae; genus Oncorhynchus; species Oncorhynchus mykiss. The sequence goes on from NW_028322102.1 coordinate 2,971,099, forward strand.
GCTGTCCCTCTGTCCCGAGCTGCCCCTCTGTCCAGTGGGGTCATTGAGAGGGGTGGTCATACTGAGAGAGCCACGGAGGCGGACAATAAGGCGGACTAAGACAATGATGAGGTGGGGTCCGCGTCCCGCGCCAGAGCCGCCACCGCGGACAGACGCCCACCCAGACCCTCCCCTATAGGTCAAGGTTTTGCGGCCGGAGTCCGCACCTTTGGGGGGGGGGTACTGTCACGTTCTGACCTTTATTTCCGTTGTTTTGTATTTATTTAGTATGGTCAGGGCGTGAGTTGGGTGGGCAGTCTATGTTTGTTTTTCTATGTTTTGGGGCATTTCTATGTTTTCGGCCTAGTATGGTTCTCAATCAGAGGCAGGTGTCATTAGTTGTCTCTGATTGAGAATCATACTTAGGTAGCCTGGGTTGCACTGTTTGTTTGTGGGTGATTGTCTATGTTAGTGGCTTGTGTCAGCACAGGTCTCATTTTGTAGCTTCACGGTCGTATTTGGTTTATTGTTTTCGTTACTCTTTTGCATAGTGTTCAGTCTTTCTTTATTAAAGATTCACCATGGACACGTACCACGCCGCATATTGGTCCTCTGATCCTTCTCGCCTCTCCTCTTCAGACGAAGAGGAGGACGATCGTGACATATTGGATTTGCCCCCGAAACATAACATTTTGTATTCAGGACAAAAAGTGAATTGATGTGCCACATTTTTCCCACTATTACTTTCGTGCCTTGTTGCAAACAGGATGCATGTTTTGGAATATTTTGTACAGGCTTCCCTCTTTTCACGCTGTCAATTAGTTTAGTATTGTGGAGTAACTACAATGTTGTTGATCCATCCTCAGTGTTCTCCTATCACAGCCATTAAACTCTGTAACTGTTTTAAAGTCACCATTGGCCTCATGGTAAAATCCCTGAGCGGTTTCCTTCCTCTCCGGCAACTGAGTTAGGAAGGACGCCTGTATCTTTGTAGTGACTGGATATATTAATACACCATCCAAAGTGTAATGTACCCATCGACCAATAGGTGCCCTTCTTTGCGAGGCATTGGAAAACCTCCCTGGTCTTTGTGGTTGAATCTGTGTTTGAAATGTACTGCTCGACTGAGGGACCTTACAATTATCTGTATGTGTGGGGTACAGAGATGAGGTAGTCATTTAAAAATCATGTTAAACACTATTATTAACTTATTATGTGACTTGTTAATAAGCACATTCTTACTCCTGAACTTATTTAGGCTCCTTGACATAACAAAGGGGAATACGTATTGACTCGAGAAATTTCAGCTTTTCATTTTTTATTATCTTGTAAAAATTGCGAAAAAAATATTCTGTGTGTGTGTGTGTGTGTGTGTGTGTGTGTGTGTGTGTGTGTGTTGTAACAACACAATGTGTTAAAAGTTAAAAGTGGGTGTGAATCCCTGTTTCATGAAGGCACTGTGTACAGTGTGTCCCCACAGTGTATCCCCACAGTGTATCCCCCACAGTGTATCCCCCACAGTGTATCCCCCACAGTGTATCCCCCACAGTGTATCCCCCACAGTGTATCCCCACAGTGTATCCCCCACAGTGTATCCCCCACAGTGTATCCCCACAGTGTATCCCCACAGTGTATCCCCACAGTGTATACCCACAGTGTATCCCCCACAGTGTATCCCCACAGTGTATCCCCCACAGTGTATCCCCCACAGTGTATCCCCACAGTGTATCCCCACAGTGTATCCCCACAGTGTATCCCCCACAGTGTATCCCCCACAGTGTATCCCCCACAGTGTATCCCCACAGTGTATCCCCACAGTGTATCCCCCACAGTGTATCCCCCACAGTGTATCCCCACAGTGTATACCCCCCCCCCCATATGATGCAGCCTGATGTGGCACAGTGTATCCCCACAGTGTATCCCCCACAGTGTATCCCCCACAGTGTATCCCCCACAGTGTATCCCCCACAGTGTATCCCCCATTTCATGCAGCCCGACGTGGAAATGAAATGCAGAAATTGAGGAAAACGCTGCACACTTCTTTTGGTTGAAGTTGGATAGAACAGTATAGAACAGTATAGAACAGTATAGAACAGTATAGAACAGTATAGAACAGTATAGAACAGTATGGGACAGTATAGAACAGTATGGGACAGTATAGAACAGTATAGAACAGTATAGAACAGTATAGAACAGTATAGAACAGTATAGAACAGAATAGAACAGTATAGAACAGTATGGGACAGTATAGAACAGTATGGGACAGTATAGAACAGTATGGGACAGTATAGAACAGAATAGAACAGTATAGAACAGTATAGAACAGTATAGAACAGTATAGAACAGTATAGAACAGTATGGAACAGTATATAACAGAATAGAACAGAATAGAACAGTATAGAACAGTATAGAACAGTATAGAACAGGATAGAACAGTATAGAACAGTATAGAACAGAATAGAACAGTATAGAACAGTATGGAACAGTATAGAACAAAATAGAACAGTATAGAACAGGATAGAACAGTATAGAACAGTATGGAACAGTATAGAACAGAATAGAACAGTATAGAACAGTATAGAACAGAATAGAACAGTATAGAACAGAATAGAACAGAATAGAACAGTATGGAACAGTATATAACAGAATAGAACAGTATAGAACAGTATAGAACAGTATAGAACAGTATAGAACAGTATAGAACAGTATAGAACAGTATAGAACAGTATGGAACAGTATAGAACAGTATAGAACAGTATAGGACAGTATAGAACAGAATAGAACAGTATAGAACAGTATAGAACAGTATAGAACAGTATAGAACAGTATGGAACAGTATATAACAGAATAGAACAGAATAGAACAGTATAGAACAGTATAGAACAGTATAGAACAGGATAGAACAGTATAGAACAGTATAGAACAGAATAGAACAGTATAGAACAGTATGGAACAGTATAGAACAAAATAGAACAGTATAGAACAGGATAGAACAGTATAGAACAGTATGGAACAGTATAGAACAGTATAGAACAGAATAGAGCAGTATAGAACAGTATAGAACAGAATAGAACAGTATAGAACAGAATAGAACAGTATAGAACAGTATGGAACAGTATATAACAGAATAGAACAGTATAGAACAGTATAGAACAGTATAGAACAGTATGGAACAGTATATAACAGAATAGAACAGAATAGAACAGTATAGAACAGTATAGAACAGGATAGAACAGTATAGAACAGTATAGAACAGAATAGAACAGTATAGAACAGTATGGAACAGTATAGAACAAAATAGAACAGTATAGAACAGGATAGAACAGTATAGAACAGTATGGAACAGTATAGAACAAAATAGAACAGTATAGAACAGTATAGAACAGGATAGAACAGTATAGAACAGTATAGAACAGAATAGAACAGTATAGAACAGTATAGAACAGTATAGAACAGTATGGAACAGTATAGAACAAAATAGAACAGTATAGAACAGGATAGAACAGTATAGAACAGTATAGAACAGAATAGAACAGTATAGAACAGTATAGAACAGTATAGAACAGAATAGAACAGTATAGAACAGTATGGAACAGTATAGAACAAAATAGAACAGTATAGAACAGGATAGAAAATAATGGAACAGTATAGAACAGTATAGAACAGTATAGAACAGTATGGAACAGTATAGAACAGTATAGAACAGTATAGAACAGTATAGAACAGAGTAGAACAGAATAGAACAGCATAGAACAGTACAGAACAGAATAGAACAGGATAGAAAATAATAGAACAGTATAGAACAGTATGGAACAGTATAGAACAGAATAGAACAGTATAGAACAGAATAGAACAGTATAGAACAGAATAGAACAGAATAGAACAGGATAGAACAGAATAGAACAGTATAGAACAGTGTAGAACAGCGTAGAACAGCATAGAACATAATAGAACAGTATGGAGAAAACCTCAAATCTCCCAGCATTTTTTGTGTTGTCACCGCAGCGCCATGAACTACTCATGAAGTTTTATTGTAAAATATATATCTACCGTAAAATACTGTCATATCGTCCTTGTCCACACTATCTGTCTTCCAGATACCACAGTGATGGTCCCGACACGGGACCTGGGGAGACCTTGTCTCTGTACATCACCGAAGAGATGTGTTCCTTTTCCAATGACCTCCGTCAGCTCTCCTCTCTGTAAACGAAGGACTGGAAAACCTTTCATAAACACACTATCATTTTTCACTGGATTGTGTTTCGCATGAACTTTAACCCCTGTGATTGCTGCTTCAAACAACTATTAACCCTGCTGATATTGCCGTTGACCTTTTGTTGACCTCTTGTTGTTCCTCAGAGCTGAGGGAAGGGAACTGTTGCTTCCTCTCTGTCTCTAACCAAGGTCCATGAACTGAGGCGCAAACTGAAGCAGAGAGAATATTCAGAAACTCTTGGAGGGCAATGGAAATAAATTAATGTATTAAAACCAACATTTTACTTTATTTAATTATTTAACAATAAATGAAAAAATGGTTTAACTTCCATCGCCCTCCAAGAGTTGCTGAATCTCCTCTCTTCCTCAGAGCTGCTCTTTTGGTTGGTCACATGGCTGGTTGGTCACATGGTTGGTTGGTCACATAGCTGGTTGGTCACATGGCTGGTTGGTCACATAGCTGGTTGGTCACATAGCTGGTTGGTCACATAGCTGGTTGGTCACATGGTTGGTTGGTCACATGACTGGTTGGTCACATAGCTGGTTGGTCACATGGCTGGTTGGTCACATGGCTGGTTGGTGATATGTATGGTTGGTCACATGGCTGGTTGGTCACATGGCTGGTTGGTCACATGGCTGGTTGGTCACATGGCTGGTTGGTGATATGTATGGTTGGTCACATGGCTGGTTGGTCACATGGCTGGTTGGTCACATGGCTGGTTGGTGATATGTATGGTTGGTCACATGGCTGGTTGGTTGTATGGCTGGTTGGTCACATGACTGGTTGGTCACATGGCTGGTTGGTCACATGGCTGGTTAGGGGTAGGGTTAGGGTTAGAGTTAGGGTTAGGGGTTAGAGTTAGAGTTAGGGGTTAGAGTTAGAGTTAGGGGTTAGAGTTAGGGATTAGGGTTAGATTTAGGGGTTAGAGTTAGAGTTAGGGTTAGGGTTAGAGTTAGAGTTAGGCGTTAGAGTTAGAGTTAGAGTTAGGGTTAGAGTTAGGGCTCTGGTCAACAGTAGTGTTCTATATAGGGAATAGGGCTCTGGTCAACAGTAGTGGTCTATATAGGGAATAGGGCTCTGGTCAACAGTAGTGTTCTATATAGGGAATAGGGCTCTGGTCAACAGTAGTGTTCTATATAGGGAATAGGGCTCTGGTCAACAGTAGTGTTCTATATAGGGAATAGGGCTCTGGTCAACAGTAGTGTACTATATAGGGAATAGGGCTCTGGTCAACAGTAGTGTTCTATATAGGGAATAGGGCCCTGGTCAACAGTAGTGTTCTATATAGGGAATAGGGCTCTGGTCAACAGTAGTGTTCTATATAGGGAATAGGGCTCTGGTCAACAGTAGTGCTCTATATAGGGAATAGGGCCCTGGTCAACAGTAGTGGTCTATATAGGGAATAGGGCTCTGGTCAACAGTAGTGTTCTATATAGGGAATAGGGCTCTGGTCAACAGTAGTGTTCTATATAGGGAATAGGGCCCTGGTCAACAGTAGTGGTCTATATAGGGAATAGGGCTCTGGTCAACAGTAGTGCACTATATAGGGAATAGGGCCCTGGTCAACAGTAGTGGTCTATATAGGGAATAGGGCTCTGGTCAACAGTAGTGTTCTATATAGGGAATAGGGCTCTGGTCAACAGTAGTGTTCTATATAGGGAGTAGGGCTCTGGTCAACAGTAGTGTTCTATATAGGGAATAGGGCTCTGGTCAACAGTAGTGTTCTATATAGGGAATAGGGCTCTGGTCAACAGTAGTGTTCTATATAGGGAATAGGGCTCTGGTCAACAGTAGTGTTCTATATAGGGAATAGGGCCCTGGTCAACAGTAGTGTACTATATAGGGAATAGGGCCCTAGGCAACAGTAGTGTTCTATATAGGGAATAGGGCTCTGGTCAACAGTAGTGTTCTATATAGGGAATAGGGCTCTGGTCAACAGTAGTGTTCTATATAGGGAATAGGGCCCTGGTCAACAGTAGTGTACTATATAGGGAATAGGGCCCTGGTCAACAGTAGTGTTCTATATAGGGAATAGGGCTCTGGTCAACAGTAGTGTTCTATATAGGGAATAGGGCTCTGGTCAACAGTAGTGTTCTATATAGGGAATAGGGCTCCATTTGAGATGCAGTTTATGTCTGTTTGAGGAGGGTCAAAGGTCACTATTCAGTTCCGTTTACCAGACAGGCTCTACATTCCCAGGGCAAGTGTCAAGACTCCCTCACTGCCTGTTTCCGCACACACACACACACACACACACACTCTCCAAACTCCCAAGGTTGTCTGGGAGAACCGAGAATCCATTTTAAGACGGTGAATGTTCTTCTCATTGCTGGTGAAATCGTTTTCTGGGCTCTGGACTGTAGCATACCTGTCATGCTAATTGTTTGCGGTCTGGAATTTTCCTGTGTGTCTGTGTGTCTGCGTGTCTGTGTGTGGATCTTGGCGAAGCAGTATAGTATGTATTTTATACACCAGGAAGATGTCTTGGCCCAGTTATAACTTCTCTGTCTCTCTACCTCCCATTCATCATGACGTGGCCCGCAGATACAGTTGGGATTACATTTCCTTTGCTACAATCTACTTCCAGAGCATTCTGGAATAGAATAGAGGTGTTGTTGTGATTTATGCCCCCCCCCAGAACATACTGGAATAGAATGGAGGTGTTGCTGTGATTTATATCCCCCCCCCCCTCCCCCCTCTTCAAGAACCCCCCTCTTCAAGAATCAATGGGTACATATGAATAATTTACGAGTTGAAAAATGGATACAGCAACTACAGAATGCTCCTTTAATAAACTCAGGAAGGAATTTATTCTGCCTGTAATCATGTCAGACGAAGGTAATGGAACGAGGCAGAACCCACGCAGGAAACTCTTTCTTGGGCCCCAGTAGAACTGGGAATCAGGGTTCAGGTCAATTATTTCAATTCCGGTCAATTAGGAAAGTCAAACTAATTCAAATTCCAAAATGTCCCAATTTAAAAGCATTGAAGATAATTGGAAGTGGAATTCTGGTGTCCTTCCAGAATAGACTGGAATTGAACCCAACTCTGCTAGGAATCCTGGTGGTACCTGGGTCAGTATAATGGGTTGTACCTGGGTCAGTATAATGGGTTGTACCTGGGTCAGTATATTGGGTTGTACCTGGGTGGGTCTGTCTTCAGTATAATGGGTTGTACCTGGGTCAGTATAATGGGTTGTACCTGGGTCAGTATAATGGGTTGTACCTGGGTCAGTATATTGGGTTGTACCTGGGTTAGTATATTGGGTTGTACCTGGGTCAGTTAAATGGGTTGTACCTGGGTCAGTATAATGGGTTGTACCTGGGTCAGTATATTGGGTTGTACCTGGGTCAGTATATTGGGTTGTACCTGGGTCAGTATATTGGGTTGTACCTGGGTCAGTATAATGGGTTGTACCCGGGTCAGTATAATGGGTTGTACCTGGGTGGGTCTGTCTTCAGTATATTGGGTTGTACCTGGGTGGGTCTGTCTTCAGTATAATGGGTTGTACCTGGGTCAGTATATTGGGTTGTACCTGGGTCAGTATAATGGGTTGTACCTGGGGGGGTCTGTCTTCGGTATGTTGGGTTGTACCTGGGTGGGTCTTTCTTCAGTATAATGGGTTGTACCTGGTTGGGTCTGTCTTCAGTATATTGGGTTGTACCTGGGTGGGTCTGTCTTCGGTATAATGGGTTGTACCTGGGGAGGTCTGTCTTCAGTATATTGGGTTGCACCTGGGGGGGGGGTCTGTCTTCAGTATATTGGGTTGTACCTGGGTGGGTCTGTCTTCAGTATAATGGGTTGTACCTGGGTCAGTATATTGGGTTGTACCTGGGTCAGTATAATGGGTTGTACCTGGGGGGGTTTGTCTTCAGTATAATGGGTTGTACCTGGGTCAGTATAATGGGTTGTACCTGGGTGGGTCTGTCTTCGGTATGTTGGGTTGTACCTGGGTGGGTCTTTCTTCAGTATAATGGGTTGTACCTGGGTGGGTCTGTCTTCAGTATATTGGGTTGTACCTGGGTGGGTCTGTCTTCAGTATAATGGGTTGTACCTGGGTCAGTATATTGGGTTGTACCTGGGTCAGTATATTGGGTTGTACCTGGGTCAGTATAATGGGTTGTACCCGGGTCAGTATAATGGGTTGTACCTGGGTGGTTCTGTCTTCAGTATATTGGGTTGTACCTGGGTGGGTCTGTCTTCAGTATAATGGGTTGTACCTGGGTCAGAATATTGGGTTGTACCTGGGTCAGTATAATGGGTTGTACCTGGGGGGGGTCTGTCTTCAGTATAATGGGTTGTACCTGGGTGGGTCTGTCTTCAGTATATTGGGTTGTACCTGGGCGGGTCTGTCTTCAGTATAATGGGTTGTACCTGGGTGGGTCTGTCTTCAGTATATTGGCTTGTACCTAGGTGGGTCTGTCTTCAGTTAATTGGGTTGTACCTGGGTCAGTATAATGGGTTGTACCTGGGTCAGTATATTGGGTTGTACCCGGGTCAGTATAATGGGTTGTACCTGGGCGGGTCTGTCTTCAGTATTATGGGTTGTACCTGGGTGGGTCTGTCTTCAGTATAATGGGTTGTACCTGGGTGAGTCTGTCTTCAGTTTAATGGGTTGTACCTGGGTCAGTATAATGGGTTGCACCTGGGTCAGTATATTGGGTTGTACCTGGGTCAGTATAATGGGTTGCACCTGGGTCAGTATAATGGGTTGTACCTGGGGGGGTCTGTCTTCAGTATATTGGGTTGTACCTGGGTCAATATATTGGGTTGTACCTGGGTCAGTATAATGGGTTGTACCTGGGTCAGTATAATGAGTTGTACCTGCGTCAGTATATTGGGTTGTACCTGGGTGGGTCTGTCTTCAGTATAATGGGTTGTACCTGGGTGGGTCTGTCTTCAGTATATTGGGTTGTACCTGGCTCAGTATATTTGGTTGTACCTGGGTCAGTATAATGGGTTGTACCTGGGCGGATTTGTCTTCAGTATAATGGGTTGTACCTGGGTCAGTATAATGGGTTGTACCTGGGTCAGTATAATGGGTTGTACCTGGGTCAGTATAATGGGTTGTACCTGGGGGGGTCTGTCTTCAGTATATTGGGTTGTACCTGGGTCAGTATAATGTGTTGTACCTGGGTGGGTCTGTCTTCAGTATAAGGGGCGGCAGGGTAGCCTAGTGGTTAGAGCATTGGGCTAGTAACCGGAAGGTTGCAAGTTCAAATCCCCGAGCTGACAAGGTTTAATCTGTCGTTCTGCCCCTGAACAACCCACTGTTCGTTCCTAGGCCGTCATTGAAAATAAGAATTTGTTCTTAACTGACTTGCCTGGTTAAATAAAGGTAAAATAAAAATAAATATTGGGTTGTACCTGGGTCAGTATAATGGGTTGTACCTGGGTCAGTATAATGGGTTGTACCTGGGGGGGTCTGTCTTCAGTATATTGGGTTGTACCTGGGTCAGTATAATTGGTTGTACTTGGGTAGTCAGTGATATTTGGTCAGCCGGGGATTGTCAATCAAATAACTGCCTGTCTCACTGTAATTAACCAACACATTTAGCATCTCCTGACTTCCACACAAGAAGCCACTGATGCAGACCCTTGAAACATTTTGGTAACATCACCTGGTTTCATTCCTAGAGACAATATCTCTTTCATTGTCACTCTATGTACAGGCTTACCTCCACTGTATTCACATCCTACCGTACCTTGGTCTGGACATTATGCCTTGAATCTATTCTACCATGCGCCCAGAAATCTGTTTCTTTTACTCTCTGTTCTGAACGTACTAGGCGACCAATTCTCATAGCTTTTAGCCGTACCCTTGTCCTTCTCCTCCTCTCTTCCTCTGGTGATGTAGAGGTGAATCCAGGCCCTGCAGTGCCTAGCTCCACTCCTATTCCCCAGGCGCTCTCTTTTGATGACTGTAACCGTAATAGCCTTGGTTTCATGCACGTTTAACATCAGAAGCCTCCTCCCTAAGTTTTGTTTTATTCACTGCTTTAGCACACTCTGCCAACCCAGATGAATCCTGGCTCAGGAAGGCCACCAAAACCCCTGAAATGTCAATCCCTAACTATAACATTTTCCGACAAGATAGAACTGCCAAAGGGGGGCGGAGTTGCAATCTACTGCAGAGAGAGCCTGCAGAGTTCTGTTATACTATCTAGGTCTGTACCAAAACAGTTTGAACTACTACTTTTAAATATCCACCTTTCCAGGAATAAGTCTCTCACTGTTTCCGCTTGTTATAGGACCCCCTCAGCCCTGGATACCATATGTGAATTAATTGCCCCCCATTTATCTTCAGAGTTTATACTGTTAGGTGACCTAAACTGGGATATGCTTAACACCCAGGCCGTCCTACAATCTAAGCTGGATGCCCTCAATCTCACATAAATTATCAATGAACCCACCAGGTACAACCCCAAATCTGTAAACACGGGCACCCTCATAGATATCATCCTAACCAACTTGCCCTCCAAATATACCCCTGCTGTTTTCAACCAGGATCTCAGCGATCACTGCCTCATTGCCTGCATCCGTAATGTGTCTGCGGTCAAACGACCACCCCTCATCACTGTCAAACGCTCCCTGAAACACTTCAGCGAGCGGGCCTTTCTAATCGACCTGGCCCGGGTATCCTGGAAGGATATTGACCTCATCCCGTCAGTAGAGGATGCCTGGTCATTCTTTAAAAGTGCCGTCCTCACCATCTTAAATAAGCATGCCCCATTCAAGAAATGTAGAACCAGGAACAGATATAGCCCTTGGTTCTCTCCCGACCTGACTGCCCTTGACCAGCACAAAAATATCCTGTGGTGTTCTGCATTAGCATTGAACAGCCCCCATGATATGCAACTTTTCAGAGATGTTAGGAACCAATATACAGAGGCAGTTAGGAAAGCTAAGTCTAGCCTTTTCAAGCAGAAATTTGCATCCTGTAGAATGGAGATCAAGAGCACCTCCTCCCAGCTGCCCACTGCACTGAGGCTAGGAAACACTGTCCCCACCGGTAAATCCACTATAATTGAGAATTTCAATAAGCATTTTTCTTCGGTTAGCCATGCTTTCCACCTGGCTACTCCTACCCTGGTCAACAGCCCTGCACCCCCCACAGCAACTTGCCCAAGCCTCCCCATTTCTCCTTCTCCCAAATCCAGATAGCTGATGTTCTGAAAGAGCTGCAAAATCTGGACTCCTACAAATCAGCCTGACTAGACAATCTGGACCCTCTCTTTCTAAAATGATCTGCCTAAATTGTTGCAACCCCTATCACTAGCCTGTTCAACCTCTCTTTCGTATCGTCTGAGATCCCCAAAGATTGGAAAGCTGCAGCGGTCATCCCCGTCTTCTAAGGGGGAGCCACTCTAGACCCAAACTGCTACAGACTCATATCTATCCTACCCTGCCTTTCTAAAGTCTTCGAAAGCCAAGTTAACAAACAGATTACCGACCATTATCTCCCCATATCTTCTCCGCTATGCAATCTGGTTTCAGAGCTGGTCATGGGTGCACCTCAGCCACACTCAAGGTCCTAAACGATATCATAACCGCCATCGATAAGAGACATTACTGTACAGCCACATTCATCGACCTGGCCAAAGCTTTCGACTCTGTCAATCACCACATTCTTATTGGCAGACTCAACAGCCTTGGTTTCTCAAATGATTACCTCGCCTGGTTTACCAACTACTTCTCCGATAGAGTTCAGTTTGTCAAATCAGAGGGCCTGTTTCTATCTTTCTATATAAGAGTGTAAAACCACAAATGGGTCTAAAAAAGGCTCCACTTTGAAATCCCAGCCAGCCTCCCACAAAACAAAAACAAAAACATTCTTTCACTTGTTTCCTGCTGCAAGTCTTCTCTCCTTCCTTCCCTCTGTTTTCTGTATATCCCTAATTGTTGTCGAAGCTGTTTTGGTCCTGAGCCAGTAGTGGTACGGTGTGTTCAGCGGGTTCTGTGTGTTCCGAGGGTTCTGTGTGTTCCGAGGGTTCTGTGTGTTCCGAGGGTTCTGTGTGATCCGAGGGTTCTATGTTCTGAGGGTTCTGTGTGTTCCGAGGGTTCTATGTTCTGAGGGTTCTATGTTCCGAGGGTTCTGTGTGTTCCGAGGGTTCTGTGTTTTCCGAGTGTTCTGTGTGTTCCGAGACATTCCACAGGAAACAGTAAACATTCCCGAATGCATTTATTGCCAGCCAACCTCTTTCTCCCAATGTCTGCTGCTTGTCAAAACTATAGATTAACAGGAGGGATTGAACTTCAGTCCAAATTCAGGAAACAGTATTTTATTGGTTTAGGTTTTTAACAAGGTTTGAGAAGATGCGTGTTTAGTTGGGTGAGTGGTAGTTTATAGAAGGGAGCTACCATTGGCATTGATTGGCCAACAATGAAACAATACTCTCCTGGTTCATCTTGCCCAAAGCCGTTGTTTATTTATCCTTATGTACAGCAGAAGAAAATAGAAGGAAGTTTGGAAGGAGTGGTCCTTGGTAATGTTTAACATCTTTCATACCATCAGACAAGAACCTCTTCCTCCTTTGAGATGCCAGAAGGTGGGTGGAAGAATCTGACTGTAGTAGAAACTGTTTCCTGTTCTGAACACAACAACAACAACAACTATACTGTATCTAGCTGACCTACATTATTTATGAGGGGGTTGTAAAATAGGAGCCTTTTTAAATTCCTAATTTGCCTTTTAAGTTGCAATCAACAGTTCAATCAAAGGTCTCTGCTTGTTTTGTTTTTTCCGAATGTGTTTTATATTTATGATAACAGGAGGCTGTAGTTAGTGGAATTGTCAGTTGTCGCCCACATTGTTTCCGCCACTTCGGTGACACTGGGCTTCAGGGAGAGAAAGTGATTGGCTCATTCCTCCAATATTCCACTATACATCCTACACACTGCAGGGCCCCCCCCTGGGGGGGAGTCAGATGGAAGTGGTGAGTGTAGGCCGGAGATGCGTTAGATTGTACTAGTCACATCAAACTCACATTTCCCTCTATATCTTACATTTAGGAACTCACATTTCCCTCTGTGTCTTTCATTAGGAACTCACCCCCCCCCCTCCACCTGTTTCCAAATCCTCTCCACCACTCTGCAGCTCCTCTCTCTTTGTTTGTTGAGCGTTTAACCCCAAATGCCACCAGGTAGACAGGAGAGGAGACCAGAGAGGATGTTGAGAACCCAGACAGGAGAGGAGCCCAGAGAGGATGTTGAGAACCTCAGCCTGGGTTGTCACCAGGTAGACAGGAGAGGAGCCCAGAGAGGATGTTACGAACGCCAATCAGAGATAGTCGTAGTCGTAACTTACTCAAGTTTAGATATTCAGAACACGACGACAAAGACAAACGAAACAAAAAGACGCGCTGGGGGGAGTACGGTTAAAAAAGAGACAAAATAAAATAATAATCTGAACAACCTGAACGTTTGTTGTTGAGTGTCCTCTTTTCCCGGGAAACAAAATATAGATGAAATGTTTTTACATAAGAGTTTTTTTGTTGTTGTTGGTAAATGTATTTTATCGTTGTGTTCTAAATATTAAACTTCCCATAAGTTAGGAGAACGTTTTACCTTATTGATTTATTCATGTCAAGTTGTTCTGTGGAGACGACACTGTTCTGCACAGGCTGCTTCTACACAGGGCCTTGTCCCAAATGGAACCTTATGGGCCCTGGTTAAATGTAGGGCACTATAAATGGAATAGGGCCCTG
>NW_028322102.1:2987500-3020000 GCF_057628025.1 Oncorhynchus mykiss
TATTCCCTATATAGAACACTACTGTTGACCAGAGCCCTATTCCCTATATAGTACACTACTGTTGACCAGAGCCCTATTCCCTATATAGAACACTACTGTTGACCAGGGCCCTATTCCCTATATAGAACACTACTGTTGACCAGAGCCCTATTCCCTATATAGAACACTACTGTTGACCAGGGCCCTATTCCCTATATAGAACACTACTGTTGACCAGAGCCCTATTCCCTATATAGAACACTACTGTTGACCAGAGCCCTATTCCCTATATAGAACACTACTGTTGACCAGAGCCCTATTCCCTATATAGAACACTACTGTTGACCAGAGCCCTATTCCCTATATAGAACACTACTGTTGACCAGAGCCCTATTCCCTATATAGTACACTGGCTGGTTGCCAGTGCCAAGAAGGAGTGTAGCGGAGGGTTCATGGACACTGGTTGGTTGCTCTCCCCCTGCGGAGGATTCACGGACACTGGCTGGCTGGTTGCTCTCCCCCTGCGGAGGATTCACGGACACTGGCTGGCTGGTTTCTCTCCCCCTGTGGAGGGTTCACGGACACTGGCTGGCTGGTTGCTCTCCCTCTGTGGAGGATTCACGGACACTGGCTGGCTGGTTGCTCTCCCCCTGCGGAGGATTCACGGACACTGGCTGGCTGGTTTCTCTCCCTCTGTGGAGGATTCACGGACACTGGCTGGCTGGTTGCTTCTCCCCCTGCGGAGGATTCACGGACACTGGCTGGCTGGTTGCTTCTCCCCCTGTGGAGGATTCACGGACACTGGCTGGCTGGTTGCTTCTCCCTCTGTGGAGTATTCACGGACACTGGCTGGCTGGTTGCTCTCCCTCTGTGGAGGGTTCATGGGTTTCATGTTCTCCCCAGATGCCAGTGTCTGACTTCCTCTGGATGGATTACACTTTGATCTGGAGAGAGAGACACACACACACACACAAACACAGACACACACACACACACACACACACCCCGTGGAGGCTGCTAAGGGGAGGACGGCTCATAATAATGGCTGGAACGGAGCGAATGGAATGGCATCAAACACATAGAAACTATTCCACCCCAGCCTTTACCACAAGCCCTTCTTCCCCCCAAAATAGGTGCCACCAGCTTCCTGTGACGCACCCACAGTTTATGTGATGGTGACTTCCTCTACATTAGACTGATCCCAGGTCAGTCTTGGTTATATATCACACACAGTTTATGTGATGGTGACTTCCTCTACATTAGACTGATCTCAGGTCAGTCTTGGTTATATATCCGGTCTGGAGCGTGAAGTCACCAGGCCCCCCAGTGTCCGGTCTGGAGCGTGAAGTCACCAGGCCCCTAGTGTCCGTTCTGGAGCGTGAAGTCACCAGGCCCCCAGTGTCCGGTCTGGAGCGTGAAGTCACCAGGTCCCCAGTGTCCGTTCTGGAGCGTGATGTCACCAGGTCCCCAGTGTCCGGTCTGGAGTGTGAAGTCACCAGGTCCCCCAGTGTCCGGTCTGGAGTGTGAAGTCACCAGGCCCCCCAGTGTCCGGTCTGGAGCGTGAAGTCACTAGGCCCCCCAGTGTCCGGTCTGGAGCGTGAAGTCACTAGGCCCCCCAGTGTCCGGTCTGGAGCGTGAAGTCACCAGGCCCCCCAGTGTCCGGTCTGGAGCGTGAAGTCACTAGGCCCCCAGTGTCCGGTCTGGAGTGTGAAGTCACTAGGCCCCCAGTGTCCGGACTGGAGTGTGAAGTCACCAGGCCCCCCAGTGTCCGGTCTGGAGTGTGAAGTCACCAGGCCCCCCAGTGTCCGGTCTGGAGCGTGAAGTCACCAGGCCCCCCAGTGTCCGGTCTGGAGTGTGAAGTCACCAGGCCCCCAGTGTCCGGTCTGGAACGTGAAGTCACTAGGCCCCCCAGTGTCCGGTCTGGAGCGTGAAGTCACCAGGCCCCCCAGTGTCCGGTCTGGAGTGTGAAGTCACCAGGCCCCCAGTGTCCGGTCTGGAGCGTGAAGTCACCAGGCCCCCAGTGTCCGGTCTGGAGTGTGAAGTCACCAGGCCCCCCAGTGTCCGGTCTGGAGCGTGAAGTCACCAGGCCCCCCAGTGTCCGGTCTGGAGTGTGAAGTCACCAGGCCCCCCAGTGTCCGGTCTGGAGCGTGAAGTCACCAGGTCCCCAGTGTCCGTTCTGGAGCGTGAAGTCACCAGGTCCCCCAGTGTCCGGTCTGGAGTGTGAAGTCACCAGGCCCCCCAGTGTCCGGTCTGGAGCGTGAAGTCACCAGGCCCCCAGTGTCCGGTCTGGAGCGTGAAGTCACCAGGCCCCCCAGTGTCCGGTCTGGAGCGTGAAGTCACCAGGCCCCCCAGTGTCCGGTCTGGAGCGTGAAGTCACCAGGCCCCCCAGTGTCCGGTCTGGAGCGTGAAGTCACCAGGCCCCCCAGTGTCCGGTCTGGAGCGTGAAGTCACCAGGCCCCCCAGTGTCCGGTCTGGAGCGTGAAGTCACCAGGCCCCCCAGTGTCCGGTCTGGAGCGTGAAGTCACCAGGCCCCCAGTGTCCGGTCTGGAGCGTGAAGTCACCAGGTCCCCCAGTGTCCGGTCTGGAGCGTGAAGTCACCAGGCCCCCAGTGTCCGGTCTGGAGCGTGAAGTCACCAGGCCCCCAGTGTCCGGTCTGGAGCGTGAAGTCACCAGGCCCCCCAGTGTCCGGTCTGGAGCGTGAAGTCACCAGGCCCCCAGTGTCCGGTCTGGAGCGTGAAGTCACCAGGCCCCCCAGTGTCCGGTCTGGAGCGTGAAGTCACCAGGCCCCCCAGTGTCCGGTCTGGAGCGTGAAGTCACCAGGCCCCCCAGTGTCCGGTCTGGAGCGTGAAGTCACCAGGCCCCCCAGTGTCCGGTCTGGAGCGTGAAGTCACCAGGCCCCCCAGTGTCCGGTCTGGAGCGTGAAGTCACCAGGCCCCCCAGTGTCCGGTCTGGAGCGTGAAGTCACCAGTCCCCCAGTGTCCGGTCTGGAGCGTGAAGTCACTAGGCCCCCAGTGTCCGGTCTGGAGCGTGAAGTCACCAGTCCCCCAGTGTCCGGTCTGGAGCGTGAAGTCACTAAGCCCCCAGTGTCCGTTCTGGAGCGTGAAGTCACCAGTCTCCCAGTGTCCGGTCTGGAGCGTGAAGTCACTAGGCCCCCAGTGTCCGGTCTGGAGCGTGAAGTCACCAGGCCCCCCAGTGTCCGGTCTGGAGCGTGAAGTCACCAGTCTCCCAGTGTCCGGTCTGGAGCGTGAAGTCACTAGGCCCCCAGTGTCCGGTCTGGAGCGTGAAGTCACCAGGCCCCCCAGTGTCCGGTCTGGAGCGTGAAGTCACCAGGCCCCCCAGTGTCCGGTCTGGAGTGTGAAGTCACCAGTCTCCCAGTGTCCGGTCTGGAGCGTGAAGTCACCAGGCCCCCCAGTGTCCGGTCTGGAGCGTGAAGTCACCAGGCCCCCCAGTGTCCGGTCTGGAGCGTGAAGTCACCAGGCCCCCAGTGTCCGGTCTGGAGTGTGAAGTCACCAGGCCCCCCAGTGTCCGGTCTGGAGCGTGAAGTCACCAGTCTCCCAGTGTCCGTTCTGGAGTGTGAAGTCACTAGGCCCCCCAGTGTCCGTTCTGGAGTGTGAAGTCACTAGGCCCCCAGTGTCCGGTCTGGAGCGTGAAGTCACCAGGCCCCCAGTGTCCGGTCTGGAGCGTGAAGTCACCAGTCTCCCAGTGTCCGGTGAAGTAGTGATGCCAATAAACCCTGGTCTGACCTAGAAAGCCTATGGAAATTACAATCAGCAGAACGGCCAAACCCGCATAAAATGTGACGGACGTTTTGGCCCCTAAAATGTGTTTATTATGATCAAGTTCAATCCCTACGTTTAATTATTTTACAGTTGGCAGCACATAGAGATATTCAATTAAATCGATGCAGTCCTGGATGGAGTCCATATGTGACTCAGCAGAATGTTATAGTGTCTCACTCCTGATCCCAGGTCAGCCCTAAATACGTTCCCTATGTGACTCAGCAGAATGTTATAGTGTCTCACTCCTGATCCCAGGTCAGCCCTAAATACGTTCCCTATGTGACTCAGCAGAATGTTATAGTGTCTCACTCCTGATCCCAGGTCAGCCCTAAATACGTTCCCTATGTGACTCAGCAGAATGTGTTGGATGACACAGTGTCTCTATAACAGTCTATAACCTGACCACTAGATTATAGCCTGACCCCAGGTCAGCCAGGGATAGGCTCCATATGTGACTCAGCAGAATGTGTTGGATGACAACCCACAACCCATGGCTTCATGTCTTCTGAAGTAACAGCTCAATGCACAGCTGAGCCGCCATGAGGAATATCGATCTCCAGCCTTAACGTTGGCCTCGGGCCAGGTTCTCTGTTCCCTTTTTCTGTTCTGTTCTCTGCTCTGTTCTCTGTTCTGTTCTCTGTTCTGTTCTCTGTTCTGTTCTCTGCTCTGTTCTCTGTTCTGTTCTCTGTTCTGTTCTGTTCTCTGCTCTGTTCTCTGTTCTGTTCTCTGTTCTGTTCTGTTCTGTTCTCTGCTCTGTTCTCTGTTCTGTTCTCTGTTCTGTTCTGTTCTCTGTTCTGCTCTCTGTTCTGCTTTGTTATGTTCTCTGTTATGTTCTCTGTTCTGTTCTCTGTTCTGTTCTCTGTTCTGTTCTCTGTTCTGTTCTCTGTTCTGCTTTGTTATGTTCTCTGTTCTGTTCTCTGTTCTGTTCTCTGTTCTCTGTTCTGTTCTCTGTTCTGTTCTCTGTTCTGCTTTGTTATGTTCTCTGTTCTGTTCTGTTCTCTGTTCTCTGTTCTGTTCTGTTCTGTTCTCTGCTTTGTTCTGTTCTCTGTTGTTCTCTGTTCCCTGTTCTCTGCTCTGGTCTGTTTTCTGTTCTGTTCTCTGTTGTTCTATGTTCTGTTCTCTGCTCTGTTGTTCTCTGTTCTGTTCTCTGTTCTGTTCTCTGCTCTGTTCTCTGTTCTGTTCTGTTCTGTTCTCTGTTATGTTCACTGTTCTCTGTTCTGTTCTGTTCTCTGCTCTGTTCTGTTCTCTGTTCTCTGCTCTGTTCTCTGCTCTGTTCGTTTCTCTGTGCTGTTCTTTGTGCTGTTCTCTGCTCTGTTCTGTTCTCTGTTCTGTTCTCTGTTCTGTTCTCTGTTCTGTTCTGTTCTCTGCTCTGTTCTGTTCTCTGCTCTGTTCTGTTCTCTGTTCTGTTCCCTGCTCTGTTCTGTTCTCTGTTCTGTTCTGTTCTCTGCTCTGTTCTGTTCTCTGCTCTGTTCTGTTCTGTTCTCTGTTCTGTTCTCTGTTCTATTCTATTCTCTGCTCTGTTCCATTGTGCTCCTGTTCTGTTCTGTTCTGCTCCTGTATGCTGTTGTCTAATTAATTTCATGCCTCAGTGGGATGTATTTACCCTGTCCTCATGAACACTGTTTATTCCACTAGAAACCCTTTATTTTAATTACACTGGGTGGTGTACGGAGACGTGAGGTGACGTGGGGAGAAAGACTGATAGCCATGAACATTGGTGGAAAGAGGGGGGAGGAAGAGAAGGAGGGAGGGAGAGAGAGAGAGGAGGGAGGGAGGAGGGAGGGAGAGAGGAGAGAGGAGGGAGGGAGGAGGGAGGGAGAGAGGAGAGAGGAGGAAGAGAAGGAGGGAGGGAGGGAGGGAGGGAGGGAGGGAGAAAGAGAAGGAGGGAGGGAGGGAGAAAGAGAAGGAGGGAGAGAGGAAGAAAAGGAGGGAGAGAGGAGGGAGGGAGGGAGAGAGGAGGGAGGGAGGAAGAGAGGAGGAAGAGAAGGAGGGAGAGAGAGACAGAGAGAGAGAAGTGTCATAGGATTTCATTGGCTGTTTATTATCATTCTGCCAATCAGATCAGCTCATTCATTTGGTGTCATAAGTGATGCATGATCTCACGCTCGTGTCTGTGCCCCCCTTGCCTGTGGTGTGTGTGTGTGTGTCTGCGCCCCTGTCGCCTGTGGTGTGTGTGTGTGTGTGTCATGGAGGAGGCCTCATCTAGATGGTTAATAATGACTGTGAGTTTTCTGTTGAAAACAGAAGTATGTGGTGTGTGTGTGTGTGTGTGTGTGTGTGTGTGTGTAGTGTGTGTGTGTGTGTGTGTGTGTGAGTGAGTATTCTGTTGAAACAGAAGTCTCAACTCTGCATCATTGGAAAGGTCTCGTAAGCAGTGGGACAAATAACATTTGATTTTTATTGATATGATGACTCAGCTGTTAGTCTCATCTACTTAGCCATGACCCAGTGTGATTACAGACACTCAACTTCAACTGCTGTGTGATTAGTAGACTCAGATCAACCATATCACACTCCACATCTCTGTCCAGACTGGTTCCATCCTGTCTGTAATGAGTCATATCTGTCTAGACTGGTTCCATCCTGTCTGTAATGAGTCATATCTGTCCAGACTGGTACTATCCTGTCTGTAATGAGTCATATCACACTCCATCCCTCTGTCCAGACTGGTTCAATCCTGTCTGTAATGAGTCATATCACACTCCATCCCTCTGTCCAGACTGGTTCAATCCTGTCTGTAATGAGTCACATCTGTCCAGACTGGTACTATCCTGTCTGTAATGAATCATATCGGTCCAGAATAGTACTATCCTGTCTGTAATGAGTCATATATATGTCTAAACTGGTATTATCCTGTCTGTAATGAATCACACCTGTCCAGACTGGTACTATCCTGTCTGTAATGAATCACATCTGTCCAGACTGGTACTATCCTGTCTGTAATTAATCATATCTGTCCAGACTGGTACTATCCTGTCTGTAATGAGTCATGTCTGTCCAGACTGGTACTATCCTGTCTGTAATGAGTCATGTCTGTCCAGACTGGTACTATCCTGTCTGTAATGAGTCATGTCTGTCCAGACTGGTACTATCCTGTCTGTAATTAATCATATCTGTCCAGACTGGTACTATCCTGTCTGTAATGAGTCATGTCTGTCCAGACTGGTACTATCCTGTCTGTAATGAGTCATGTCTGTCCAGACTGGTACTATCCTGTCTGTAATGAGTCATGTCTGTCCAGACTGGTACTATCCTGTCTGTAATTAATCATATCTGTCCAGACTGGTACTATCCTGTCTGTAATTAATCATATCTGTCCAGACTGGTACTATCCTGTCTGTAATTAGTCACACCTGTCCAGACTGGTACTATCCTGTCTGTAATGAGTCATATATATGTCTAGACTGGTACTATCCTGTCTGTAATGAATCACATCTGTCCAGACTGGTACTATCCTGTCTGTAATTAATCATATCTGTCCAGACTGGTACTATCCTGTCTGTAATGAGTCATGTCTGTCCAGACTGGTACTATCCTGTCTGTAATTAATCATATCTGTCCAGACTGGTACTATCCTGTCTGTAATGAGTCATGTCTGTCCAGACTGGTTCTATCCTGTCTGTAATTAATCATATCTGTCCAGACTGGTACTATCCTGTCTGTAATGAGTCATGTCTGTCCAGACTGGTACTATCCTGTCTGTAATGAGTCATGTCTGTCCAGACTGGTACTATCCTGTCTGTAATTAATCATATCTGTCCAGACTGGTACTATCCTGTCTGTAATTAATCATATCTGTCCAGACTGGTACTATCCTGTCTGTAATGAATCACACCTGTCCAGACTGGTACTATCCTGTCTGTAATGAATCACACCTGTCCAGACTGGTACTATCCTGTCTGTAATGAATCACACCTGTCCAGACTGGTACTATCCTGTCTGTAATGAATCATATCTGTCCAGACTGGTACTATCCGGTCTGTAATCAATCACACCTGTCCAGACTGGTACTATCCTGTCTGTAATTAATCATATGACTAGATCAGAAGTAGTGTCCTATAGATATCCTCATATCCCTAGAAGTAGTGTCCTACAGATATCCTCATATCCCTAGAAGTAGTGTCCTACAGATATCCTCATATCCCTAGAAGTAGTGTCCTATAGATATCCTCATATCCCTAGAAGTAGTGTCCTACAGAAGTAGTGTCCTATATCCTCATATCCCTAGAAGTAGTGTCCAATAGAAGTAGTGTCCTATATCCTCATATCCCTAGAAGTAGTGTCCTATATCCTCATATCACTAGGAGTAGTGTCCTACAGATATCCTCATATCGCTAGGAGTAGTGTCCTACAGAAGTAGTGTCCTACAGATATCCTCATATCACTAGAAGTGGTGTCCTACAGATATCCAGTATCTTTCAGGTGCAGGACACAGATAGTAAATCTTGGAAAGAAGGCTAGATAACCTCAGGCTGTTGAATCTTCCAACTGTTTGTTGACTGGTACTCAGAATCTGTCTGTCTGTCCGTCCAGCTAGCCGGTCTGTCCTTCCTGTGTTGTTGGTGGAATGGGACCAAGCTTCCATTTCCTGGACCTTGAGATGAGAGGAGTTCTTCTCTAAATATGTCCAACGTTCGGATGGATGAGGATGAGAAGAGGCTGCTGTTAGGATGTCAGAAGATCAGTACAGAACAGTACAGAACTACCAGTAGTCTGTTACTATCCTGTCTCTGAGAACTACATTCTACCAGTAGTCTGTTACTATCCTGTCTCTGAGAACTACATTCTACCAGTAGTCTGTTACTATCCTGTCTCTGAGAACTACATTCTACCAGTAGTCTGTTACTATCCTGTCTCTGAGAACTACATTCTACCAGTAGTCTGTTACTATCCTGTCTCTGAGAACTACATTCTACCAGTAGTCTGTTACTATCCTGTCTCTGAGAACTACATTCTACCAGTAGTCTGTTACTATCCTGTCTCTGAGAACTACATTCTACCAGTAGTCTGTTACTATCCTGTCTCTGAGAACTACATTCTACCAGTAGTCTGTTACTATCCTGTCTCTGAGAACTACATTCTACCAGTAGTCTGTTACTATCCTGTCTCTGTCTCTGAGAACTACATTCTACCAGTAGTCTGTTACTATCCTGTCTCTGAGAACTACATTCTACCAGTAGTCTGTTACCGTCCTGTCTCTGAGAACTACATTCTACCAGTAGTCTGTTACTATCCTGTCTCTGAGAACTACATTCTACCAGTAGTCTGTTACTATCCTGTCTCTGAGAACTACATTCTACCAGTAGTCTGTTACTATCCTGTCTCTGAGAACTACATTCTACCAGTAGTCTGTTACTGTCCTGTCTCTGAGAACTACATTCTACCAGTAGTCTGTTACTATCCTGTCTCTGAGAACTACATTCTACCAGTAGTCTGTTACTATCCTGTCTCTGAGAACTACATTCTACCAGTAGTCTGTTACTATCCTGTCTCTGAGAACTACATTCTACCAGTAGTCTGTTACTATCCTGTCTCTGAGAACTACATTCTACCAGTAGTCTGTTAATATCCTGTCTCTGAGAACTACATTCTACCAGTAGTCTGTTACTATCCTGTCTCTGAGAACTACATTCTACCAGTAGTCTGTTACTATCCTGTCTCTGAGAACTACATTCTACCAGTAGTCTGTTACTATCCTGTCTCTGAGAACTACATTCTACCAGTAGTCTGTTACTATCCTGTCTCTGTCTCTGAGAACTACATTCTACCAGTAGTCTGTTACTATCCTGTCTCTGTCTCTGAGAACTACATTCTACCAGTAGTCTGTTACTATCCTGTCTCTGAGAACTACATTCTACCAGTAGTCTGTTACTATCCTGTCTCTGAGAACTACATTCTACCAGTAGTCTGTTACTATCCTGTCTCTGAGAACTACATTCTAACAGTAGTCTGTTACTATCCTGTCTCTGTCTCTGAGAACTACATTCTAACAGTAGTCTGTTACCGTCCTGTCTCTGAGAACTACATTCTACCAGTAGTCTGTTACTATCCTGTCTCTGAGAACTACATTCTACCAGTAGTCTGTTACTATCCTGTCTCTGAGAACTACATTCTACCAGTAGTCTGTTACTATCCTGTCTCTGAGAACTACATTCTACCAGTAGTCTGTTACTATCCTGTCTCTGAGAACTACATTCTACCAGTAGTCTGTTACTATCCTGTCTCTGAGAACTACATTCTACCAGTAGTCTGTTACTATCCTGTCTCTGAGAACTACATTCTAACAGTAGTCTGTTACTATCCTGTCTCTGAGAACTACATTCTACCAGTAGTATGTTACTATCCTGTCTCTGAGAACTACATTCTACCAGTAGTCTGTTACTATCCTGTCTCTGTCTCTGAGAACTACATTCTACCAGTAGTCTGTTACTATCCTGTCTCTGAGAACTACATTCTACCAGTAGTCTGTTACTATCCTGTCTCTGAGAACTACATTCTACCAGTAGTCTGTTACTATCCTGTCTCTGAGAACTACATTCTACCAGTAGTCTGTTACTATCCTGTCTCTGAGAACTACATTCTACCAGTAGTCTGTTACTATCCTGTCTCTGTCTCTGAGAACTACATTCTACCAGTAGTCTGTTACTATCCTGTCTCTGAGAACTACATTCTACCAGTAGTCTGTTACTATCCTGTCTCTGTCTCTGAGAACTACATTCTACCAGTAGTCTGTTACTATCCTGTCTCTGAGAACTACATTCTACCAGTAGTCTGTTACTATCCTGTCTCTGAGAACTACATTCTACCAGTAGTCTGTTACTATCCTGTCTCTGAGAACTACATTCTACCAGTAGTCTGTTACTATCCTGTCTCTGTCTCTGAGAACTACATTCTACCAGTAGTCTGTTACTATCCTGTCTCTGAGAACTACATTCTAACAGTAGTCTGTTACTATCCTGTCTCTGAGAACTACATTCTAACAGTAGTCTGTTACTATCCTGTCTCTGAGAACTACATTCTACCAGTAGTCTGTTACTATCCTGTCTCTGAGAACTACATTCTACCAGTAGTCTGTTACTATCCTGTCTCTGAGAACTACATTCTACCAGTAGTCTGTTACTATCCTGTCTCTGAGAACTACATTCTACCAGTAGTCTGTTACTATCCTGTCTCTGAGAACTACATTCTACCAGTAGTCTGTTACCGTCCTGTCTCTGAGAACTACATTCTACCAGTAGTCTGTTACTATCCTGTCTCTGAGAACTACATTCTACCAGTAGTCTGTTACTATCCTGTCTCTGAGAACTACATTCTACCAGTAGTCTGTTACTATCCTGTCTCTGTCTCTGAGAACTACATTCTACCAGTAGTCTGTTACTATCCTGTCTCTGAGAACTACATTCTAACAGTAGTCTGTTACTATCCTGTCTCTGTCTCTGAGAACTACATTCTACCAGTAGTCTGTTACTATCCTGTCTCTGTCTCTGAGAACTACATTCTACCAGTAGTCTGTTACTATCCTGTCTCTGAGAACTACATTCTAACAGTAGTCTGTTACTATCCTGTCTCTGAGAACTACATTCTAACAGTAGTCTGTTACTATCCTGTCTCTGAGAACTACATTCTACCAGTAGTCTGTTACTATCCTGTCTCTGAGAACTACATTCTACCAGTAGTCTGTTACTATCCTGTCTCTGAGAACTACATTCTACCAGTAGTCTGTTACTATCCTGTCTCTGAGAACTACATTCTACCAGTAGTCTGTTACTATCCTGTCTCTGAGAACTACATTCTACCAGTAGTCTGTTACTATCCTGTCTCTGTCTCTGAGAACTACATTCTACCAGTAGTCTGTTACTATCCTGTCTCTGAGAACTACATTCTACCAGTAGTCTGTTACTATCCTGTCTCTGAGAACTACATTCTAACAGTAGTCTGTTACTATCCTGTCTCTGAGAACTACATTCTACCAGTAGTCTGTTACTATCCTGTCTCTGAGAACTACATTCTACCAGTAGTCTGTTACTATCCTGTCTCTGTCTCTGAGAACTACATTCTACCAGTAGTCTGTTACTATCCTGTCTCTGAGAACTACATTCTACCAGTAGTCTGTTACTATCCTGTCTCTGAGAACTACATTCTACCAGTAGTCTGTTACTATCCTGTCTCTGAGAACTACATTCTACCAGTAGTCTGTTACTATCCTGTCTCTGTCTCTGAGAACTACATTCTACCAGTAGTCTGTTACTATCCTGTCTCTGAGAACTACATTCTACCAGTAGTCTGTTACTATCCTGTCTCTGAGAACTACATTCTACCAGTAGTCTGTTACTATCCTGTCTCTGAGAACTACATTCTACCAGTAGTCTGTTACTATCCTGTCTCTGAGAACTACATTCTAACAGTAGTCTGTTACTATCCTGTCTCTGAGAACTACATTCTACCAGTAGTCTGTTACTGTCCTGTCTCTGAGAACTACATTCTACCAGTAGTCTGTTACTATCCTGTCTCTGAGAACTACATTCTAACAGTAGTCTGTTACTATCCTGTCTCTGTCTCTGAGAACTACATTCTACCAGTAGTCTGTTACTATCCTGTCTCTGAGAACTACATTCTACCAGTAGTCTGTTACTATCCTGTCTCTGAGAACTACATTCTACCAGTAGTCTGTTACTATCCTGTCTCTGAGAACTACATTCTACCAGTAGTCTGTTACTATCCTGTCTCTGAGAACTACATTCTACCAGTAGTCTGTTACTATCCTGTCTCTGAGAACTACATTCTACCAGTAGTCTGTTACTATCCTGTCTCTGAGAACTACATTCTAACAGTAGTCTGTTACTATCCTGTCTCTGTCTCTGAGAACTACATTCTACCAGTAGTCTGTTACTATCCTGTCTCTGAGAACTACATTCTACCAGTAGTCTGTTACTATCCTGTCTCTGTCTCTGAGAACTACATTCTACCAGTAGTCTGTTACTATCCTGTCTCTGAGAACTACATTCTAACAGTAGTCTGTTACTATCCTGTCTCTGAGAACTACATTCTACCAGTAGTCTGTTACTATCCTGTCTCTGAGAACTACATTCTACCAGTAGTCTGTTACTATCCTGTCTCTGAGAACTACATTCTAACAGTAGTCTGTTACTATCCTGTCTCTGAGAACTACATTCTACCAGTAGTCTGTTACTATCCTGTCTCTGTCTCTGAGAACTACATTCTACCAGTAGTCTGTTACTATCCTGTCTCTGTCTCTGAGAACTACATTCTACCAGTAGTCTGTTACTATCCTGTCTCTGAGAACTACATTCTACCAGTAGTCTGTTACTATCCTGTCTCTGAGAACTACATTCTACCAGTAGTCTGTTACTATCCTGTCTCTGTCTCTGAGAACTACATTCTACCAGTAGTCTGTTACTATCCTGTCTCTGAGAACTACATTCTACCAGTAGTCTGTTACTATCCTGTCTCTGTCTCTGAGAACTACATTCTACCAGTAGTCTGTTACTATCCTGTCTCTGAGAACTACATTCTACCAGTAGTCTGTTACTATCCTGTCTCTGTCTCTGAGAACTACATTCTACCAGTAGTCTGTTACTATCCTGTCTCTGTCTCTGAGAACTACATTCTACCAGTAGTCTGTTACTATCCTGTCTCTGAGAACTACATTCTACCAGTAGTCTATTACTATCCTGTCTCTGTCTCTGAGAACTACATTCTACCAGTAGTCTGTTACTATCCTGTCTCTGAGAACTACATTCTACCAGTAGTCTGTTACTATCCTGTCTCTGAGAACTACATTCTACCAGTAGTCTGTTACTATCCTGTCTCTGTCTCTGAGAACTACATTCTACCAGTAGTCTGTTACCGCATGTCTCTGAGAACTACATTCTACCAGTAGTCTGTTACTATCCTGTCTCTGAGAACTACATTCTACCAGTAGTCTGTTACTATCCTGTCTCTGAGAACTACATTCTACCAGTAGTCTGTTACCGTCCTGTCTCTGAGAACTACATTCTACCAGTAGTCTGTTACTATCCTGTCTCTGTCTCTGAGAACTACATTCTACCAGTAGTCTGTTACCGCATGTCTCTGAGAACTACATTCTACCAGTAGTCTGTTACTATCCTGTCTCTGAGAACTACATTCTACCAGTAGTCTGTTACTATCCTGTCTCTGAGAACTACATTCTACCAGTAGTCTGTTACTATCCTGTCTCTGAGAACTACATTCTACCAGTAGTCTGTTACTATCCTGTCTCTGAGAACTACATTCTAACAGTAGTCTGTTACTATCCTGTCTCTGAGAACTACATTCTACCAGTAGTCTGTTACTATCCTGTCTCTGAGAACTACATTCTACCAGTAGTCTGTTACTATCCTGTCTCTGAGAACTACATTCTACCAGTAGTCTGTTACTATCCTGTCTCTGAGAACTACATTCTAACAGTAGTCTGTTACTATCCTGTCTCTGAGAACTACATTCTACCAGTAGTCTGTTACTATCCTGTCTCTGAGAACTACATTCTAACAGTAGTCTGTTACTATCCTGTCTCTGAGAACTACATTCTAACAGTAGTCTGTTACTATCCTGTCTCTGAGAACTACATTCTACCAGTAGTCTGTTACCGCATGTCTCTGAGAACTACATTCTACCAGTAGTCTGTTACTATCCTGTCTCTGAGAACTACATTCTACCAGTAGTCTGTTACTATCCTGTCTCTGAGAACTACATTCTACCAGTAGTCTGTTACTATCCTGTCTCTGAGAACTACATTCTACCAGTAGTCTGTTACTATCCTGTCTCTGAGAACTACATTCTACCAGTAGTCTGTTACTATCCTGTCTCTGAGAACTACATTCTACCAGTAGTCTGTTACTATCCTGTCTCTGAGAACTACATTCTACCAGTAGTCTGTTACTATCCTGTCTCTGAGAACTACATTCTACCAGTAGTCTGTTACTATCCTGTCTCTGAGAACTACATTCTACCAGTAGTCTGTTACTATCCTGTCTCTGAGAACTACATTCTACCAGTAGTCTGTTACTATCCTGTCTCTGAGAACTACATTCTACCAGTAGTCTGTTACTATCCTGTCTCTGAGAACTACATTCTACCAGTAGTCTGTTACTATCCTGTCTCTGTCTCTGAGAACTACATTCTACCAGTAGTCTGTTACTATCCTGTCTCTGAGAACTACATTCTAACAGTAGTCTGTTACTATCCTGTCTCTGTCTCTGAGAACTACATTCTACCAGTAGTCTGTTACTATCCTGTCTCTGAGAACTACATTCTACCAGTAGTCTGTTACTATCCTGTCTCTGAGAACTACATTCTACCAGTAGTCTGTTACTATCCTGTCTCTGAGAACTACATTCTACCAGTAGTCTGTTACTATCCTGTCTCTGAGAACTACATTCTACCAGTAGTCTGTTACTATCCTGTCTCTGAGAACTACATTCTACCAGTAGTCTGTTACTATCCTGTCTCTGAGAACTACATTCTACCAGTAGTCTGTTACTATCCTGTCTCTGAGAACTACATTCTACCAGTAGTCTGTTACTATCCTGTCTCTGTCTCTGAGAACTACATTCTACCAGTAGTCTGTTACTATCCTGTCTCTGTCTCTGAGAACTACATTCTACCAGTAGTCTGTTACTATCCTGTCTCTGAGAACTACATTCTACCAGTAGTCTGTTACTATCCTGTCTCTGTCTCTGAGAACTACATTCTACCAGTAGTCTGTTACTATCCTGTCTCTGAGAACTACATTCTACCAGTAGTCTGTTACTATCCTGTCTCTGTCTCTGAGAACTACATTCTACCAGTAGTCTGTTACTATCCTGTCTCTGTCTCTGAGAACTACATTCTACCAGTAGTCTGTTACTATCCTGTCTTTGAGAACTACATTCTACCAGTAGTCTATTACTATCCTGTCTCTGTCTCTGAGAACTACATTCTACCAGTAGTCTGTTACTATCCTGTCTCTGAGAACTACATTCTACCAGTAGTCTGTTACTATCCTGTCTCTGAGAACTACATTCTACCAGTAGTCTGTTACTATCCTGTCTCTGTCTCTGAGAACTACATTCTACCAGTAGTCTGTTACCGCATGTCTCTGAGAACTACATTCTACCAGTAGTCTGTTACTATCCTGTCTCTGAGAACTACATTCTACCAGTAGTCTGTTACTATCCTGTCTCTGAGAACTACATTCTACCAGTAGTCTGTTACTATCCTGTCTCTGAGAACTACATTCTACCAGTAGTCTGTTACTATCCTGTCTCTGAGAACTACATTCTAACAGTAGTCTGTTACTATCCTGTCTCTGAGAACTACATTCTACCAGTAGTCTGTTACTATCCTGTCTCTGAGAACTACATTCTACCAGTAGTCTGTTACTATCCTGTCTCTGAGAACTACATTCTACCAGTAGTCTGTTACTATCCTGTCTCTGAGAACTACATTCTAACAGTAGTCTGTTACTATCCTGTCTCTGAGAACTACATTCTACCAGTAGTCTGTTACTATCCTGTCTCTGAGAACTACATTCTAACAGTAGTCTGTTACTATCCTGTCTCTGAGAACTACATTCTACCAGTAGTCTGTTACTATCCTGTCTCTGAGAACTACATTCTACCAGTAGTCTGTTACTATCCTGTCTCTGAGAACTACATTCTACCAGTAGTCTGTTACTATCCTGTCTCTGAGAACTACATTCTACCAGTAGTCTGTTACTATCCTGTCTCTGAGAACTACATTCTAACAGTAGTCTGTTACTATCCTGTCTCTGAGAACTACATTCTAACAGTAGTCTGTTACTATCCTGTCTCTGAGAACTACATTCTACCAGTAGTCTGTTACTATCCTGTCTCTGAGAACTACATTCTACCAGTAGTCTGTTACTATCCTGTCTCTGAGAACTACATTCTACCAGTAGTCTGTTACTATCCTGTCTCTGAGAACTACATTCTACCAGTAGTCTGTTACTATCCTGTCTCTGAGAACTACATTCTACCAGTAGTCTGTTACTATCCTGTCTCTGAGAACTACATTCTACCAGTAGTCTGTTACTATCCTGTCTCTGAGAACTACATTCTACCAGTAGTCTGTTACTATCCTGTCTCTGAGAACTACATTCTACCAGTAGTCTGTTACTATCCTGTCTCTGTCTCTGAGAACTACATTCTACCAGTAGTCTGTTACTATCCTGTCTCTGAGAACTACATTCTACCAGTAGTCTGTTACCGTCCTGTCTCTGAGAACTACATTCTACCAGTAGTCTGTTACTATCCTGTCTCTGAGAACTACATTCTAACAGTAGTCTGTTACTATCCTGTCTCTGTCTCTGAGAACTACATTCTAACAGTAGTCTGTTACTATCCTGTCTCTGTCTCTGAGAACTACATTCTACCAGTAGTCTGTTACTATCCTGTCTCTGAGAACTACATTCTAACAGTAGTCTGTTACTATCCTGTCTCTGAGAACTACATTCTAACAGTAGTCTGTTACTATCCTGTCTCTGAGAACTACATTCTACCAGTAGTCTGTTACTATCCTGTCTCTGAGAACTACATTCTACCAGTAGTCTGTTACTATCCTGTCTCTGAGAACTACATTCTACCAGTAGTCTGTTACTATCCTGTCTCTGAGAACTACATTCTACCAGTAGTCTGTTACTATCCTGTCTCTGAGAACTACATTCTACCAGTAGTCTGTTACTATCCTGTCTCTGAGAACTACATTCTACCAGTAGTCTGTTACTATCCTGTCTCTGAGAACTACATTCTACCAGTAGTCTGTTACTATCCTGTCTCTGAGAACTACATTCTAACAGTAGTCTGTTACTATCCTGTCTCTGTCTCTGAGAACTACATTCTACCAGTAGTCTGTTACTATCCTGTCTCTGAGAACTACATTCTACCAGTAGTCTGTTACTATCCTGTCTCTGAGAACTACATTCTAACAGTAGTCTGTTACTATCCTGTCTCTGTCTCTGAGAACTACATTCTACCAGTAGTCTGTTACTATCCTGTCTCTGAGAACTACATTCTACCAGTAGTCTGTTACTATCCTGTCTCTGAGAACTACATTCTAACAGTAGTCTGTTACTATCCTGTCTCTGAGAACTACATTCTACCAGTAGTCTGTTACTATCCTGTCTCTGAGAACTACATTCTAACAGTAGTCTGTTACTATCCTGTCTCTGAGAACTACATTCTACCAGTAGTCTGTTACTATCCTGTCTCTGTCTCTGAAAACTACATTCTAACAGTAGTCTGTTACTATCCTGTCTCTGTCTCTGAGAACTACATTCTACCAGTAGTCTGTTACTATCCTGTCTCTGAGAACTACATTCTACCAGAAGTCTGTTACTATCCTGTCTCTGAGAACTACATTCTACCAGTAGTCTGTTACTATCCTGTCTCTGAGAACTACATTCTACCAGTAGTCTGTTACTATCCTGTCTCTGTCTCTGAGAACTACATTCTACCAGTAGTCTGTTACTATCCTGTCTCTGAGAACTACATTCTACCAGTAGTCTGTTACCATCCTGTCTCTGAGAACTACATTCTACCAGTAGTCTGTTACTATCCTGTCTCTGAGAACTACATTCTACCAGTAGTCTGTTACTATCCTGTCTCTGTCTCTGAGAACTACATTCTACCAGTAGTCTGTTACTATCCTGTCTCTGAGAACTACATTCTACCAGTAGTCTGTTACTATCCTGTCTCGGAGAACTACATTCTACCAGTAGTCTGTTACTATCCTGTCTCTGAGAACTACATTCTAACAGTAGTCTGTTACTATCCTGTCTCTGAGAACTACATTCTACCAGTAGTCTGTTACTATCCTGTCTCTGTCTCTGAGAACTACATTCTAACAGTAGTCTGTTACTAGATAGTAGAGACAGAGATAGTAGAGATAGTAGAGACAGTAGAGACAGTAGAGACATTAGAGACATTAGAGACAGTAGAGACAGTAGAGACAGTAGAGGTAGTAGAGACAGTAGAGATAGTAGAGACAGAGATAGTAGAGATAGTAGAGACAGTAGAGACAGTAGAGACATTAGAGACATTAGAGACAGTAGAGACAGTAGAGACAGTAGAGGTAGTAGAGACAGTAGAGATATGAGAGACAATAGAGACAGTAGAGATATTAGAGACAGTAGAGATAGTAGAGGTAGTAGAGACAGTAGAGACAGTAGAGATAGTAGAGACAGTAGAGATATGAGAGACAATAGAGACAGTAGAGATAGTAGAGACAGTAGAGACAGTAGAGACATTAGAGACAGTAGAGACATTAAAGACAGTAGAGACAGTAGCGGTAGTAGAGACAGTAGAGATAGTAGAGGTAGTAGAGACAGTAGAGATAGTAGAGACAGTAGAGATATGAGAGACAATAGAGACAGTAGAGACAGTAGAGATATGAGAGACAATAGAGACAGTAGAGATATTAGAGACAGTAGAGACAGTAGAGGTAGTAGAGACAGTAGAGACAGTAGAGACAGTAGAGACAGTAGAGATAGTAGAGACAGTAGAGACAATAGAGATAGTAGAGATAGTAGAGACAGTAGAGACAGTAGAGATATGAGAGAGTAGAGATAGTAAAGACATGAGAGACAGTAGAGATAGTAGAGACAGTAGAGACATGAGAGTGTAGAGATAGTAGAGACATGAGAGACAGTAGAGATAGTAGAGACAGTAGAGACAGTTCCATTTGGGATGCATCCTCAATGTGGTGTTAACAGAGAGCTGCGATATTAATACCTCATTAGAGACCCCTTTACATGGGTCTCCCGAGTGGCGCAGTGCTAGCTGTGCCACTAGAGAACTAGAGAACCTGGTTTGAGTCCAGGCTCTGTAGCAGCCAGCCGTGACCAGGAGACCCATGGGGCGGCGCACAATTGGCCTCAGCGTCCGACACATTGGTGCGGCTGGCTTCCCGGGTTAAGTGTTGTGTCAAGAAGCAGTGCGGCTTGGTTGGGTTGTGCTTCAGAGGATGCTTGGCTCTCGACCTTCACCTCTCCCGAGTCCGTACGGGAGTTGCAGCGATGAGACAAGACTGTAACTACCAATTAGATACCACGAAACTGGGGAGAAAAAGGGAGAAAAAAAAAAACTATATGTACAACAACAACAAAATGATTTCATTTTCACCTAGCCTGGAGCCGGTGAAAATATGTTATTGGTAGAGATAGTAGAGACAGTAGAGATAGTAGAGACAGTAGAGACAGTAGAGATAGTAGAGACAGTAGAGATAGTAGAGACATTAGAGACATTAGAGACAGTAGAGACAGTAGAGACATTAGAGACAGTAGAGATAGTAGAGACATTAGAGACAGTAGAGATAGTAGAGACAGTAGAGGTAGTAGAGACATTAGAGACAGTAGAGACAGTAGAGACAGTAGAGATAGTAGAGATAGTAGAGACATTAGAGACATTAGAGACAGTAGAGGTAGTAGAGACATTAGAGACATTAGAGACATTAGAGACAGTAGAGACAGTAGAGACATTAGAGACAGTAGAGACAGTAGAGGTAGTAGAGACATTAGAGACATTAGAGACATTAGAGACATTAGAGACAGTAGAGACAGTAGAGATAGTAGAGACATTAGAGACATTAGAGACATTAGAGACAGTAGAGACAGTAGAGATAGTAGAGATAGTAGAGACATTAGAGACATTAGAGACAGTAGAGGTAGTAGAGACATTAGAGACAGTAGAGACAGTAGAGACAGTAGAGACAGTAGAGACATTAGAGACAGTAGAGACAGTAGAGACAGTAGAGATAGTAGAGATAGTAGAGACATTAGAGACATTAGAGACAGTAGAGGTAGTAGAGACATTAGAGACATTAGAGACAGTAGAGACAGTAGAGACATTAGAGACAGTAGAGACAGTAGAGGTAGTAGAGACATTAGAGACATTAGAGACATTAGAGACAGTAGAGACAGTAGAGACATTAGAGACATTAGAGATAGTAGAGATAGTAGAGATAGTAGAGACATTAGAGACATTAGAGACATTAGAGACAGTAGAGACAGTAGAGACAGTAGAGGTAGTAGAGACAAGGCACTGAACCTCAACTGCTCCTGTAAGTCGCTCTGGATAGGAGCGTCTCCTAAATGACTAAAATGTATTTTTTTAATATTTATTTTTAAAACGTCACGCTGTGCAGTGAGCTTACGGTAGGTACGGTACGATGTAAAGAGATGTTACACATTCAACACCAGGGCAACAAGAAAGAGAAGCCACTTCCTCAAACCTTTGGTGAAGAGTATTAACGGCATGGGCAGGCTGGGCTGCAGTTGGACCTGATAATGACACTGCTTGTTGTATTCCAAGCAATAGACAAAATCCTCCAAGGCTATGCTCTCTCTCAGAGAGAGGGGGCGAGAGAGAGAGAGGGGGCGAGAGAGAGAGGGGGCGAGAGAGAGAGGGGGGCGAGAGAGAGAGAGGGGGCGAGAGAGAGAGGGGGCGAGAGAGGGAGAGAGCGATAGAAAGAGAACAAATTGTACTGTAACTGATTAACAGGAAATTGCTAAAAAGTTGTCCTAATCCTTACAGACCTCCTTGTATTGTCGTTGACTTGCATGCTGGGAAAAGATAAAACTGCCTTTAAAAAACTATTTCCCTATCCTTCTCTCTCTCTCTCTCTCTCTCTCTCTCTCTCTCTCTCTCTCTCTCTCTCTCTCTCCCACTCTCTCTCTCTCCCACTCTCTCTCTCTCGCTCTCTCACAGCAGGCGGGGGGCTATCGGCAACACCGTGTGCAAGCTAGCAAAATAGCATGCTATCTAGCACACAAGTTCCTAACTAGCAAGCTAGCTAACACATGGCGTTAGCCATTAGTGGTAGTTAGTTAGCAAACACATGGTGTCTCCCCAGCCTCCAGTCTGCTGTTCTAGCAGGAGGCGGGGGGCGACCGGTTCTACACTGCCCTGCCCTGCACTGCCCTGTCCTGCCCTGCCCTGCCCTGCCCTGCCCTGCACTGCCCTGCACTGCCCTGCCCTGTTCTACACTGCCCTGCTCTACACTGTCCTGTCCTGTCCTGCCCTGCTCTACACTGCCCTGCCCTGCTCTACACTGCCCTGCCATGCTCTACACTGCCCTGTCCTGTCCTGCCCTGCCCTGCACTGCCCTGCACTGCACTGCCCTGTCCTGCCCTGCCCTGCACTGCCCTGCCCTGCACTGCCCTGCACTGCCCTGCCCTGTTCTACACTGCCCTGCTCTACACTGCCCTGTCCTGCCCTGCTCTACACTGCCCTGCCCTGCTCTACACTGCACTGCCCTGCCCTACACTGCCCTGCTCTACACTGCCCTGCCCTGCCCTACACTGCCCTGCTCTACACTGCCCTGCTCTGTTCTACACTGCCCTGCCCTGCTCTACACTGCCCTGCCCTATTCTACACTGCCCTGCTCTGTTCTACACTGCCCTGCACTGCCCTGCCCTGTTCTACACTGCCCTGCTCTACACTGCCCTGTCCTGTCCTGCCCTGCTCTACACTGCCCTGCCCTGCTCTACACTGCCCTGCCATGCTCTACACTGCCCTGTCCTGTCCTGCCCTGCCCTGCACTGCCCTGCACTGCACTGCCCTGTCCTGCCCTGCCCTGCACTGCCCTGCCCTGCACTGCCCTGCACTGCCCTGCCCTGTTCTACACTGCCCTGCTCTACACTGCCCTGTCCTGCCCTGCTCTACACTGCCCTGCCCTGCTCTACACTGCACTGCCCTGCCCTACACTGCCCTGCTCTACACTGCCCTGCCCTGCCCTACACTGCCCTGCTCTACACTGCCCTGCTCTGTTCTACACTGCCCTGCCCTGCTCTACACTGCCCTGCCCTATTCTACACTGCCCTGCTCTGTTCTACACTGCCCTGCCCTGCTCTATACTGCCCTGCCCTGCTCTACACTGCCCTGCCCTGCTCTACACTGGGCAGTGTAGAACAGGGCAGGGCAGTGTAGAACAGGGCAGTGTAGAACAGGGCAGGGCAGTGTAGAACAGGGCAGGGCAGTATAGAACATGGCAATGTAGAACAGGGCAGTGCAGTGTAGAACAGGGCAGGGCAGTGTAGAACAGGGCAGTGTAGAACAGGGCAGTGTAGAACAGGGCAGTGCAGAACAGGGCAGTGTAGAACAGGGCAGTGTAGAACAGGGCAGGGCAGTATAGAGCAGGGCAGGGCAGTGTAGAACAGAGCAGGGCAGTGTAGAATAGGGCAGGGCAGTGTAGAGCAGGGCAGGGCAGTGTAGAACAGAGCAGGGCAGTGTAGAGCAGGGCAGGGCAGTGTAGAGCAGGGCAGGGCAGTGTAGAACAGGGCAGGGCAGTATAGAGCAGGGCAGGGCAGTGTAGAACAGGGCAGGGCAGTGTTGAACATAGCAGGGCAGTGTAGAACAGGGCAGTGCAGTGTAGAACAGGGCAGTGCAGTGTAGAACAGGGCAGTGTAGAGCAGGGCAGGGCAGTGTAGAACAGGGCAGTGTAGAGCAGGGCAGGGCAGTGTAGAACAGGGCAGTGCAGAATGTACCCATGTACCCATGTTGTCTGATATTAATGTACCCGTGTTGTCTGATATTAATGTACCCATGTACCCATGTTGTCTGATATTAATGTACCCATGTTGTCTGATATTAATGTACCCATGTTGTCGGATATTAATGTACCCATGTTGTCTGATATCAATGTACCCATGTTGTCTGATATTAATGTACCCATGTTGTCTGATATCAATGTACCCATGTTGTCTGATATTAATGTACCCATGTTGTCTGATATCAATGTACCCATGTTGTCTGATATTAATGTACCCATGTTGTCTGATATCAATGTACCCATGTTGTCTGATATTAATGCACTCATGTACCCACGTTGTCTGATATTAATGTACCCATGTTGTCTGATATTAATGTACCCATGTTGTCTGATATTAATGTACCCATGTTGTCTGATATTAATGTACCCATGTTGTCTGATATTAATGTACCCATGTTGTCTGATATTAATGTACCCATGTTGTCTGATATTAATGTACCCATGTTGTCTGATATTAATGTACCCATGTTGTCTGATATTAATGTACCCATGTTGTCTGATATTAATGTACCCATGTTGTCTGATATCAATGTACCCATGTTGTCTGGTATTAATGCACTCATGTACCCATGTTGTCTGATATTAATGTACCCATGTTGTCTGATATTAATGTACCCATGTTGTCTGATATTAATGTACCCGTGTTGTCTGATATTAATGTACCCATGTTGTCTGATATCAATGTACCCATGTTGTCTGGTATTAATGCACTCATGTACCCGTGTTGTCTGATATTAATGTACCCATGTTGTCTGATATTAATGTACCCATGTTGTCTGATATTAATGTACCCATGTTGTCTGATATTAATGCACTCATGTACCCATGTTGTCTGATATTAATGTACCCATGTTGTCTGATATTAATGTACCCATGTTGTCTGATATTAATGTACCCATGTTGTCTGATATTAATGTACCCATGTTGTCTGATATTAATGTACCCATGTTGTCTGATATCAATGTACCCATATTGTCTGATATTAATGTACCCATGTTGTCTGATATTAATGTACCCATGTTGTCTGATATTAATGTACCCGTGTTGTCTGATATTAATGTACCCATGTTGTCTGATATTAATGTACCCATGTTGTCTGATATTAATGTACCCATGTTGTCTGATATTAATGTACCCATGTTGTCTGATATTAATGTACCCATGTTGTCTGATATTAATGTACCCATGTTGTCTGATATTAATGTACCCATGTTGTCTGATATCAATGTACCCATGTTGTCTGATATTAATGTACCCATGTTGTCTGATATTAATGTACCCATGTTGTCTGATATTAATGTACCCATGTTGTCTGATATTAATGTACCCATGTTGTCTGATATTAATGTACCCATGTTGTCTGATATTAATGTACCCATGTTGTCTGGTATTAATGTACCCATGTTGTCTGATATTAGTGTACCCATGTTGTCTGGTATTAATGTACCCATGTTGTCTGATATTAATGTACCCATGTTGTCTGATATTAGTGTACCCATGTTGTCTGATATTAATGTACCCATGTTGTCTGGTATTAATGCACTCATGTACCCATGTTGTCTGATATTAATGTACCCATGTTGTCTGATATTAATGTACCCATGTTGTCTGATATCAATGTACCCATGTTGTCTGATATCAATGTACCCATGTTGTCTGATATCAATGTACCCATGTTGTCTGATATTAATGGACCCATGTTGTCTGATATTAATGTACCCATGTTGTCTGGTATGAATGTAAATGTAATCAGCAAGTTTCAATGCAAGCTGCCCTCTCTGTTACCTGGTTCCTGACTCAAGCATACAGACACAAACACACCCGCAAGGCACACACACACACACACACACACACACACACCCGCAAGACACATACACACACACACACACACACACACACACACACACACACACACACACACACACACACACACACACACACACACACACACACACACACACACACACACACACACACACACACACACATCAGATAGTCAGCACTTCTACCAGGATGTAAGCAACATCCTGAGTACAGCCCAATTCGCTCTGTGGCGGGATATCTGCATCAATTACAGCTTTTGGGACGTTTTTGTCACGTCTGCTACTAGTATGATAAGACAAGACAAGAGGGGGGGAAACAGAGAGAGAGAGCTTTACTAGACTGACTCAGAGAGAGACTGTAGCCTCAGTGAGAGAGAGAGAGAGAAGGGGAGGAGGAGGAGAGAGAGAGACAGAGAGAGAGACTTTACTTGACTGACTCAGAGAGAGACTGTAGCCTCAGTGAGAGAGAGAGAGAGAGAGAAGGGGAGGAGGAGGAGAGAGAGACAGAGAGAGACTGTAGCCTCAGTGAGAGAGAACTTTAAAGTTATGGATTCAGCAGGAACAACAGTTGGTCTACAATGGAAGTGTATGTATAATGTATTATGTATAATGTATTATGTGTTTCATTGTTGTTGTGATTGAGAGGTTTTCTCCATATAATCACTTGCACTGCTTTGGATCAGGATGAATTGGACGGAACTGTCAAGTGATTTTAAAGGGGGAAACGTCGCTAGTCAGTTTCGGTGGAAGAGTCTGTGATTGGATGAAACGTGACGTAGTTCTTTGTTCTCACTTATTCAATCCTTCCTCTTCCAGGTCACAAGCAGCTGTACAATCTAAACACAATGATGGGTTATTGGTGCTGGGTTATTGGTGCTGGGGTATGGGTTATTTGTACGACCCAATTGTTGGGTTGCAGGGTTTTGGGCCACTCAGTTGGGCTGTTTTCTTTTAAGAACTGCTGGGTTATGGGTTATTGGTGCTGGGTTATTGGTGCTGGGTTATTGGTGCTGGGTTATTGGTGCTGGGTTATTGGTTATTGGTGCTGGGTTATTGGTGCTGGGTTATTGGTTATTGGTGCTGGGTTATTGGTGCTGGGTTATTGGTTATTGGTGCTGGGTTATGGGTTATTGGTGCTGGGTTATGGCTGCTGGGTTATTGGTGCTGGGTTATTGGTTATTGGTGCTGGGTTATTGGTGCTGGGTTATGGGTTATTGGTGCTGGGTTATGGGTTATTGGTGCTGGGTTATTGGTGCTGGGTTATTGGTTATTGGTGCTGGGTTATTGGTGCTGGGTTATTGGTTATTGGTGCTGGGTTATTGGTTATTGGTGCTGGGTTATGGGTTATTGGTGCTGGGTTATGGCTGCTGGGTTATTGGTGCTGGGTTATTGGTTATTGGTGCTGGGTTATTGGTGCTGGGTTATGGGTTATTGGTGCTGGGTTATGGGTTATTGGTGCTGGGTTATTGGTGCTGGGTTATTGGTTATTGGTGCTGGGCTATTGGTGCTGGGTTATTGGTTATTGGTGCTGGGTTATTGGTGCTGGGTTATTGGTTATTGGTGCTGGGTTATGGCTGCTGGGTTATTGGTGCTGGGTTATTGGTTATTGGTGCTGGGTTATTGGTGCTGGGTTATGGGTACTGGGTCATTGGTGCTGGGTTATTGGTGCTGGGTTATTGGTGCTGGGTTATGGGCGCTGGGTTATGGGTTATTGGTGCTGGGTGATGGGTGCTGGGTTATGGGTGCTGGGTTATGGATGCTGGGTTATGGGTGCTGGGTTATGGGTTATTGGTGCTGGGTTATTGGTGCTGGGTGATTGGTGCTGGGTTATGGGTGCTGGGTAATGGGTGCTGGGTTATTGGTGCTGGGTGATTGGTGCTGGGTTATTGGTGCTGGGTAATGGGTGTTGGGTTATTGGTGCTGGGTGATTGGTGCTGGGTTATTGGTGCTGTGCTAGAGGCATAGATTAGTAGGGGGGGCGTGGCTTTCGGAATAGTTATTTACAGCCACCCGTGAGAGTAAACGCCATTCCTGTTAATCTGTTCTGTTGTATAGTTATCACATTAAGGTCAAACATTGACATTTTATGCAGATTTAATGACTCTTATAGAAGTGTATGAGTTCCCTAAAAGCCGATGTAAATGTTTGGTAACAACAAGGTGGTGTTCCTTATTATAATAAGTTAATCATAATGATATTATGATAATTAATCATTTTAATATAATAGAAGAGTGTGTAAAACAAAAACATAAAAACATTTGAATTTGCAGTATATAATATTTAACATTGATGAACAGGAATTACATTTACTCTCACGGGTGGCCAATAATATCTAGCTGAAAGCCACGCCCCCAATAAGCCATTCGTCCTGAAAACAACCTAACCCAGCGTGTGTTGACCCAGCGATGGGTTACTAAATAACCCAGCGTGTGTTCTGTCCAGTATTGACCCAGTGTTGGGTTACTAAATAACCCAGCGATGGGTTACTAAATAACCCAGGGTGTGTTCTGTCCAGTATTGACCCAGTACTGGGTTACTAAATAACCCAGCGTGTGTTCTGTCCAGTATTGACCCAGCGATGGGTTACTAAATAACCCAGGGTGTGTTCTGTCCAGTATTGACCCAGCGATGGGTTACTAAATAACCCAGCGTGTTTTCTGTCCAGTATTGACCCAGCGATGGGTTACTAAATAACCCAGGGTGTGTTCTGTCCAGTATTGACCCAGCGATGGGTTACTAAATAACCCAGGGTGTGTTCTGTCCAGTATTGACCCAGCGATGGGTTACTAAATAACCCAGGGTGTGTTCTGTCCAGTATTGACCCAGCGATGGGTTACTAAATAACCCAGGGTGTGTTCTGTCCAGTATTGACCCAGTGTTGGGTTACTAAATAACCCAGGGTGTGTTCTGTCCAGTATTGACCCAGTGATGGGTTACTAAATATCCCAGGGTGTGTTCTGTCCAGTATTGACCCAGTGTTGGGTTACTAAATAACCCAGTGTGTGTTCTGTCGAGTATTTACCCAGTGTTGGGTTACTAAATAACCCAAATTGGGATGTTTTTAACCCAGCATTTTTTAGATTGTGGATGAATCAGCTAGAAACTTAAGTGTAAAGTCATTTTTAATAGGAAACAGGAAGTTCTACTAGAAGTCCACTTCCTTCTTCTCTGTCACTCATGCCTCTTCTTCTTCCTGTTTCCAGGGCTCCAGTAGTGGTTGAGGAGGTGGTCTGTCTGCACGCAGCATCCCACCCCCAGTATGGATGATCCTCCTGGGCCACAACCATCATACTCCTCCTACCATCTCACTGGCTCTTCCTACCATCTCACTGGCTCCTCCTCCCATCTCACTGGCTCCTCCTCCCATCTCACTGGCTCCTCCTCCCATCTTACTGGCACCACCACCACCACCTCTCCTTCTCCTCCACCACCACCACCTCTCCTTCTCCTCCACCACCAAGTCTCTGAGGCTGAGCAAACCTAGCCGGGCCTCCACCACCCCACCATCACCCCACCACCCAGACCCCACCACCCTGCCACCACAGTGGGTCTTCAGACCTAGCCAGCCCACCATCACCCCACCACCACAGTGGGTCCTCAGACCCAACCACCCTGCCACCACAGTGGGTCTTCAGACCTAGCCAGCCCACCATCACCCCACCTCTCTGTCACCATGACACACATGGACTACGAATACACCCTGTTGGGTTCCTCGATGGAGGACTACAGGAAGAGACCTCTGAAGCCACAGGTGGACGACAGCCCCATGAGCCTGTTCGCCGTGCTGGAGGTGAAACGTGACCCTCTCCATCTCCACCGACCCTGGCCCCGGTGCACCCTGGGATGTGGTACGAGCACCCTGACCTGCTTCAGGAAGGTTAAACTGTACAGCTTCCTGTTCGGCCTCGCCGTCATGTTCCTCATCGTGGCTTCCTATATCCTCACTGGGGACAAGAAGGGCCTCCTCTTGACCCCGTCCCCGTATCACTTCTCTACGGTGCCGAACTCGGGGTCCGGGACTGGGCCCTACCCCTTTAACGTGTCTTCTGCCAAGGACTACGCTACCGTTAAACTGGTGGTGAAGAACATAGCGTCCAAGGTGGAGTTCAGTACTACCAGACAGCTGCCAGAACGCGAGGCGCTATTACACAGTGAGCCACATGTAAGTTCTGCACTGGAGTGTGTGTGTGTGTGTGTGTGTGTGTGTGTGTGTGTGTGTGTGTGTGTGTGTGTGTGTGTGTGTGTCTGTGTGTCTGTGTGTCTCTCTATGTCTCTGTGTGTGTGTGTGTGTATGTGTGTCTCTGTGTCTCTCTGTGTGTATCTGTGTCTCTGTGTGTGTGTGTCTGTGTCTCTCTGTGTCTCTGTGTGTGTGTGTCTTTCTGTGTCTCTCTGTGTGTGTGTGTGTGTGTGTGTGTGTGTGTGTGTGTGTGTGTGTGTGTGTGTGTGTGTGTGTGTGTGTGTGTGTGTGTGTGTGTGTGTGTGTGTGTGTGTGTGTCTTTCTGTGTCTCTCTCTATGTGTGTGTGTGTGTGTGTCTTTCTGTGTCTCTCTGTGTGTGTGTGTGTGTGTGTGTGTGTGTGTGTGTGTGTGTGTGTGTGTGTGTGTGTGTGTGTGTGTGTGTGTGTGTGTGTGTGTGTGTGTGTGTGTGTCTGATCTTGCATTATATTGATCTGTATCTTTAATTAAAAGTCTCAACAAAATATAATTGTTGTAGATTGTTTGGAAAGTTTAATTATATTTACATTCACACCAGGTTCAATTAGAAATAACTTTCATAACATTCCCATATTCTAGTTTTCCCAATTCGTTAGCCCGAAATAACAATTGGCAACCCATCCTTGTGAATCCAAACAAATAACTTGGTACCAGAACGACATAAGATCGTTCCAATGGAAGTCAGGCAGGAACAGGAAGGGCTGAACTCTGATGTTACACAGGTACTTAATAAGTGGGAGGAGGGGTTTGCTAGTTTGTTCTCGGGTAAGGGAAAATGTGGCGTATCTTGAGGAATAATCGAATGAAGACACATGTTCCCTGAAATCTAAACAGGAAAACAACATGCCAAAACACTCTGGTTTAATTTGGATGTCAGACACTTAACCTGCAGAATGGTATAATTATATAGTCAACTAATGATCAACCTGACAACCAGACAGATCATGACTTGGTGGAGAAGATGGAGTCTAATGATCAACCAGACAGATCATGACTTGGTGGAGAAGATGGAGTCTAATGATCAACCTGACAACCAGACAGATAACGACTTGGTGGAGAAGATGGAGTCTAATGATCAACCAGACAGATCATGACTTGGTGGAGAAGATGGAGTCTAATGATCAACCTGACAACCAGACAGATAATGACTTGATGGAGACTAATGATCAACCTGACAACCAGACAGATAATGACTTGGTGGAGAAGATGGAGTCTAATGATCAACCTGACAACCAGACAGATAATGACTTGGTGGAGAAGATGGAGTCTAATGATCAACCTGACAACCAGACAGATCATTACTTGGTGGAGAAGATGGAGTCTAATGATCAACCTGACAACCAGACAGATAATGACTTGATGGAGAC
The DNA here is from genome assembly GCF_057628025.1 of Oncorhynchus mykiss. Taxonomy (NCBI): domain Eukaryota; kingdom Metazoa; phylum Chordata; class Actinopteri; order Salmoniformes; family Salmonidae; genus Oncorhynchus; species Oncorhynchus mykiss. The sequence continues at coordinate 3,018,249 of NW_028322102.1, forward strand.
TAATGATCAACCTGACAACCAGACAGATAATGACTTGATGGAGACCAATGATCAACCTGACAACCAGACAGATAATGACTTGGTGGAGAAGATGGAGACTAATGATCAACCTGACAACCAGACAGATAATGACTTGGTGTAGAAGATGGAGTCTAATGATCAACCTGACAACCAGACAGATAATGCCTTGGTGGAGAATATGGAGACTAATGATCAACCTGACAATCAGACAGATAATGACTTGGTGTAGATGATGGAGACTAATGATCAACCTGACAATCAGACAGATAATGACTTGGTGTAGATGATGGAAACTAATGATCAACCTGACAATCAGACAGATAATGACTTGGTGGAGAAGATGGAGACTAATGATCAACCTGACAACCAGACAGATAATGACTTGGTGTAGATTATGGAGACTAATGATCAACCTGACAATCAGACAGATAATGACTTGGTGTAGATGATGGAGACTAATGATCAACCTGACAATCAGACAGATAATGACTTGGTGTAGATGATGGAGACTAATGATCAACCTGACAACCAGACAGATAATGACTTGGTGTAGATGATGGAGACTAATGATCAACCTGACAATCAGACAGATAATGACTTGGTGTAGATGATGGAGACTAATGATCAACCTGACAACCAGACAGATAATTTATTTTATATAAACAGCTATTAATAGTTATTTTTCAGTTTTGATTTGGTGAAGAAATTCTCGAGTTCACTAAGCAATTCTAAATATCTGGGTCCTTTACTTTTCTCTACGCTAAACATCTGCCCCCCCAGGCCGACACTGCTCTAGTTATAGGACAAACTAAACCACTCAAAGATATTGGTTATGCTACGTATTCCAAACTGAATCAGACATGCGTGTGTCCTGTTCTGGACTATTCAGCAGGAGTGTGAGGAGATAAGAGGAACATGTTCATAACAGAGCAGTACGTTACTGTGGGGTGGTAAGAGGAACATGTTCATAACAGAGCAGTACGTTACTGTGAGGAGATAAGAGGAACATGTTCATAACAGAGCAGTACGTTACTGTGGGGTGATAAGAGGAACATGTTCATAACAGAGCAGTACGTTACTGTGGGGTGATAAGAGGAACATGTTCATAACAGAGCAGTACGTTACTGTGGGGTGATAAGAGGAACATGTTCATAACAGAGCAGTACGTTACTGTGGGGTGATAAGAGGAACATGTTCATAACAGAGCAGTACGTTACTGTGGGGTGATAAGAGGAACATGTTCATAACAGAGCAGTACGTTACTGTGGGGTGATAAGAGGAACATGTTCATAACAGAGCAGTACGTTACTGTGGGGTGATAAGAGGAACATGTTCATAACAGAGCAGTACGTTACTGTGGGGTGATAAGAGGAACATGTTCATAACAGAGCAGTACGTTACTGTGGGGAGATAAGAGGAACATGTTCATAACAGAGCAGTACGTTACTGTGGGGTGATAAGAGGAACATGTTCATAACAGAGCAGTACGTTACTGTGGGGTGATAAGAGGAACATGTTCATAACAGAGCAGTACGTTACTGTGAGGAGATAAGAGGAACATGTTCATAACAGAGCAGTACGTTACTGTGGGGTGATAAGAGGAACATGTTCATAACAGAGCAGTACGTTACTGTGGGGTGATAAGAGGAACATGTTCATAACAGAGCAGTACGTTACTGTGGGGTGATAAGAGGAACATGTTCATAACAGAGCAGTACGTTACTGTGGGGT
>NW_028322102.1:3022500-3025000 GCF_057628025.1 Oncorhynchus mykiss
TAGGGCCAGATAGCACTGCATTTCGCTTTGTGTTCGTCTTTGTCTTTTTCCGGCGCCGACAGAGATGGCCGCCTCGCTTCGCGTTCCTAGGAAACTATGCAGTTTTTTGTTTTTTTACGTGTTATTTCTTACATTAGTACCCCAGGTCATCTTGGGTTTCATTACATACAGTCGAGAAGAACTACTGAATATAAGATCAGCATCAACTCACCATCAGTACGACCAAGAATATGTTTTTCGCGACGCGGATCCTGTGTTCTGCCTTACAAACAGGACAACGGAGTGGATTCCATGCAGCGACCCAAAAAAACGACTCCGAAAGAGAGGGAAACGAGGCGGTCTTCTGGTCAGACTCCGGAGACGGGCACAGCGCGCACCACTCCCTAGCATTCTTCTTGCCAATGTCCAGTCTCTTGACAACAAGGTTGATGAAATCCGAGCAAGGGTAGCATTCCAGAGGGACATCAGAGACTGTAACGTCCTTTGCTTCACTGAAACATGGCTCACTGGAGAGACGCTATCCGAAGCGGTGCAGCCAGCGGGTTTCTCCACACATCGCGCTGACAGAAACAAACATCTTTCTGGTAAGAAGAGGGGCGGGGGCGTATGCCTCATGGCCAACGTGACATGGTGTGATGAAAGAAACATACAGGAACTCAAATCCTTCTGTTCACCTGATTTAGAATTCCTCACAATCAAATGTAGACCGCATTATCTACCAAGAGAATTCTCTTCGATTATAATCACAGCCGTATATATCCCCCCCCAAGCAGACACATCGATGGCTCTGAACGAACTTTATTTAACTCTCTGCAAACTGGAAACAATTTATCCGGAAGCTGCATTCATTGTAGCTGGGGATTTTAACAAGGCTAATCTGAAAACAAGACTCCCCAAATTTTATCAGCATATCGATTGCGCAACCAGGGGAGGAAAGACCCTGGATCATTGTTACTCTAACTTCCGCGACGCATATAAGGCCCTGCCCCGCCCCCCTTTCGGAAAAGCTGACCACGACTCCATTTTGTTGATCCCTGCCTACAGACAGAAACTAAAACAAGAGGCTCCCACGCTGAGGTCTGTCCAACGCTGGTCCGACCAAGCTGACTCCACACTCCAAGACTGCTTCCATCACGTGGACTGGGAGATGTTTCGTATTGCGTCAGGTAACAACATTGACGAATACGCTGATTCGGTGTGCGAGTTCATTAGAACGTGCGTTGAAGATGTCGTTCCCATAGCAACGATTAAAACATTCCCTAACCAGAAACCGTGGATTGATGGCAGCATTCGTGTGAAACTGAAAGCGCGAACCACTGCTTTTAATCAGGGCAAGGTGTCTGGTAACATGACCGAATACAAACAGTGCAGCTATTCCCTCCGCAAGGCTATCAAACAAGCTAAGCGCCAGTACAGAGACAAAGTAGAATCTCAATTCAACGGCTCAGACACAAGAGGCATGTGGCAGGGTCTACAGTCAATCACGGACTACAGGAAGAAATCCAGCCCAGTCACGGACCAGGATGTCTTGCTCCCAGGCAGACTAAATAACTTTTTTGCCCGCTTTGAGGACAATACAGTGCCACTGACACGGCCTGCAACGAAAACATGCGGTCTCTCCTTCACTGCAGCCGAGGTGAGTAAGACATTTAAACGCGTTAACCCTCGCAAGGCTGCAGGCCCAGACGGCATCCCCAGCCGCGCCCTCAGAGCATGCGCAGACCAGCTGGCCGGTGTGTTTACGGACATATTCAATCAATCCCTATACCAGTCTGCTGTTCCCACATGCTTCAAGAGGGCCACCATTGTTCCTGTTCCCAAGAAAGCTAAGGTAACTGAGCTAAACGACTACCGCCCCGTAGCACTCACATCCGTCATCATGAAGTGCTTTGAGAGACTAGTCAAGGACCATATCACCTCCACCCTACCTGACACCCTAGACCCACTCCAATTTGCTTACCGCCCAAATAGGTCCACAGACGATGCAATCTCAACCACACTGCACACTGCCCTAACCCATCTGGACAAGAGGAATACCTATGTGAGAATGCTGTTCATTGACTACAGCTCGGCATTCAACACCATAGTACCCTCCAAGCTCGTCATCAAGCTCGAGACCCTGGGTCTCGACCCCGCCCTGTGCAACTGGGTACTGGACTTCCTGACGGGCCGCCCCCAGGTGGTGAGGGTAGGCAACAACATCTCCTCCCCGCTGATCCTCAACACTGGGGCCCCACAAGGGTGCGTTCTGAGCCCTCTCCTGTACTCCCTGTTCACCCACGACTGCATGGCCACGCACGCCTCCAACTCAATCATCAAGTTTGCGGACGACACAACAGTGGTAGGCTTGATTACCAACAATGATGAGACGGCCTACAGGGAGGAGGTGAGGGCCCTCGGAGTGTGGTGTCAGGAAAATAACCTCACACTCAACGTCAACAAAACTAAGGAGATGATTGTGGACTTCAGGAAACAGCAGAGGGAACACCCCCCTATCCAC
>NW_028322102.1:3032500-3040000 GCF_057628025.1 Oncorhynchus mykiss
CTCTCTATCATTCTTTGTCTATCGTTCTCTCTCCGTTCCCTCCCTCCCTCTCTCCCCACGTGCCATCTCCCCTCCTCCCTTTCCCCTCTCTCCCTCCCCCCTCCCCTCTCTCCCTCCCTCTCTCTTCTCTCTCTCCCTTCCTCCCTTCCCCCCTCCCTCTCCCCCTCCACCCTCCACCTGCCTCCCTCTCCCACCCCTCCCTCTCCCACCCCTCCCTCTCTCCTCCCTCCCTCCCTCCCTCTCCCATCCCTCCCTCCCTCCCTCCCTCCCTCCCTCCCTCCCTCCCTCCCTCCCTCCCTCCCTCCCTCCCTCTCCCATCGCTGGCTCCCTCCTCCCTCTCCCTCCCTCCCTCCCTCCCTCTCCCATCCCTCCCTCCCTCCCTCCCTCCCTCCCTCCCTCCCTCTCTCCTCCCTCCCTCCCTCCCTCCCCCCTCCCTCCTCCCTCCCCCCCTCCCTCCCTCTCTCCTCCCTCCCTCCAGGTATAATCCGTCTGAGTGAGGGGTTCCATGACCGTTACCCAGTGGAAGACTATTTGGATCTGTTTGACCTGGCAGCCTATCAGATCCAAGACAACCTGATGGGAAACACCCACTCAGGAGCCCCAGAGCAACACAACATCATCATAGGTAGAACACCTTTAATATCAACACAACATCATCATTAATATCAACACAACATCATCATTAATATCAACACAACATCATCATTAATATCAACACAACATCATCATTAATATCAACACAACATCATCATTAATATCAACACAACATCATCATAGGAAACACCATTAATATCAACACAACATCATCATTAATATCAACACAACATCATCATTAATATCAACACAACATCATCATTAATATCAACACAACATCATCATTAATATCAACACCATCATTAATATCAACACCATCATTAATATCAACACAACATCATCATTAATATCAACACCATCATTAATATCAACACCATCATTAATATCAACACCATCATTAATATCAACACCATCATTAATATCAACACAACATCATCATTAATATCAACACCATCATTAATATCAACACCATCATTAATATCAACACCATCATTAATATCAACACAACATCATCATTAATATCAACACCATCATTAATATCAACACCATCATTAATATCAACACAACATCATCATTAATATCAACACAACATCATCATTAATATCAACACAACATCATCATAGGAAACACACCTTTAATATCAACACAACATCATCATTAATATCAACACAACATCATCATTAATATCAACACAACATCATCATTAATATCAACACAACATCATCATTAATATCAACACAACATCATCATTAATATCAACACAACATCATCATTAATATCAACACAACATCATCATAGGAAACACCTTCGGAAGTTGATTAAGGCAGCCCCCCCCCACACCTCTCTGATTCTCTCTGATTCTGACTCCCTCCCTCCCTCCCTCACTCCCTCGCTCCCTCACTCCCTCCCTCTCTTCCTCCACCAGTCCATCTTCTGATTTATGACTTTAATATAGCAAAAGTAGTCTTGCCTCACACTGAGTTGTTGTATTGAGCCCCAGCTACCAGCTTCCAGCTTCCAGTTACCAGCTTCCAGCTACCAGCTTCCAGCTAACAGCTACCAGCTACCAGCTACCAGCTACCAGTTACCAGCTACCAGTTACCAGCTACCAGCTACGAGCTAACAGCTACGAGCTAACAGCTACCAGCTACCAGCTAACAGCTAACAGCTACCAGCTAACAGCTACCAGCTACCAGCTACCAGCTAACAGTTAACAGTTAACAGTTAACAGTTAACAGCTAACAGCTAACAGTTTAGTAAGCCAGCTGGTCAACCCGTTTTATTCCTATCTTTAAAGAACAAATCCTTCAAGGGCCGAGGAGGAGCGTCCCAGAGACCTCTTCAGTATTCACACTGTGTCCTACCCTCGCAGAGGAGAGGAGTGAGGCTTGGAGAGCCCAGCGAAGTATAGGGGAAACGGCCATAACCCTGGCCCCTAAACTCCTACACAACCCCCTGCCCAGTTCAGGCCACCCCTACGCCAAGAACGTTACAATAGTTGAAAGTGATTTGTTCCGTGATTTTGATCACAGCTGGGATAATGAGCGAGGGGGAAAACGCTCGATTCTTTCACACTTTTTTGTTGTTGATTTTCAAAAATAATAATTACCCGTTTTTTTCGTGATATCCATTTGCGATCCAGTTAAGAGCTTGTCTCATCGCTGCAACTCCCCAACGGGCTCGGGAGAGGTCGAAGGTCGAGTCATGCGTCCTCTGAAACATGACCCGCCAAACAGCGCTTCTTAACACCCGCCCGCTTAACCCGGAAGCCAGTCGCACCAATGTGTCAGTGGAAACGCAGTCCAACTGAAGACAGCTTGCAGGCGCCCCGGCCCGCCACAAGCAGTCGCTAGAGTGAGCCAAGTAAAAACCACCCGCCCTGTCAAACTTTCCCCTAACCCAGACGGCACTGGGTCAATTGTGTGCCGCCCTATGGGATTCCCGATCACAGCCGGTTGTGACACAGCAGTACCTTAGACCACTGTGACACAGCCTGGAACCGAACCCAGGTCTGTAGTGACGCCTCAAGTACTGCAGTACCTGAGAACGCTGTGACAGCCTGGAACCGAACCCGGGTCTGTAGTGACGCCTCAAGCACTTCGATGCAGTACCTTAGACCGCTGTGACACAGCCTGGAACCGAACCCAGGTCTGTAGTGACGCCTCAAGCACTTCGATGCAGTACCTTAGACCGCTGTGACACAGCCTGGAACCGAACCCAGGTCTGTAGTGACACCTCAAGCACTTCGATGCAGTACCTTAGACTGCTGTGACACAGCCTGGGACCAAACCCAGGTCTGTAGTGACGACTCAAGCACTTCGATGCAGTACCTTAGACTGCTGTGACACAGCCTGGAACCGAACCCGGGTCTGTAGTGATGCCTCAAGCACTTCGATGCAGTACCTGAGACCGCTGTGACACAGCCTGGGACCGAACCCAGGTCTGTAGTGACGCCTCAAGCACTGCGATGCAGTACCTGAGAACGCTGCACCACTCGGGAGGCCCAGAACACTAGATTTAAAAAAAAATCTTAATTTTAATAATCTTGTTTGGATTAGTTCATCTCAATATCATACGGTATTATGTCAGACACTACAGTGTCACAATGACAGCACATTGGAGGAGGAGGACACTACAGTATTATAATGACAGCACATTGGAGGAGGAGGACACTACAGTATCACAATGACAGCACATTGAAGGAGGAGGACACTACAGTATTATAATGACAGCACATTGGAGGAGGAGGACACTACAGTATTATAATGACAGCACATTGGAGGAGGACACTACAGTATTATAATGACAGCACATTGGAGGAGGACACTACAGTATTATAATGACAGCACATTGGAGGAGGACACTACAGTATTATAATGACAGCACATTGGAGGAGGACACTACAGTATTATAATGACAGGACATTGAAGAAGGACACTACAGTGTCACAATGACAGCACATTGGAGGAGGAGGACACTACAGTATTATAATGACAGCACATTGGAGGAGGACACTACAGTATTATAATGACACCACATTGGAGGAGGACACTACAGTATTATAATGACAGGACATTGAAGAAGGACACTACAGTGTCACAATGACAGCACATTGGAGGAGGAGGACACTACAGTATTATAATGACAGCACATTGGAGGAGGACACTACAGTATTATAATGACACCACATTGGAGGAGGAGGACACTACAGTATTATAATGACAGCACATTGGAGGAGGACACTACAGTATTATAATGACAGCACATTGGAGGAGGACACTACAGTATTATAATGACAGCACATTGAAGGAGGAGGACACTACAGTATTATAATGACAGTACATTGGAGGAGGACACTACAGTATTATAATGACAGCACATTGAAGAAGGACACTACAGTATTATAATGACAGCACATTGGAGGAGGAGGACACTACAGTATTATAATGACAGCACATTGGAGGAGGAGGACACTACAGTATTATAATGACAGCACATTGGAGGAGGAGGACACTACAGTATTATAATGACAGCACATTGGAGAAGGACACTACAGTATTATAATGACAGCACATTGGAGGAGGACACTACAGTATTATAATGACAGCACATTGGAGGAGGACACTACAGTATTATAATGACAGCACATTGGAGGAGGAGGACACTACAGTATTATAATGACAGCACATTGGAGGAGGACACTACAGTATTATAATGACAGCACATTGGAGGAGGACACTACAGTATTATAATGACAGGACATTGAAGAAGGACACTACAGTGTCACAATGACAGCACATTGGAGGAGGAGGACACTACAGTATTATAATGACTGCACATTGGAGGAGGACACTACAGTATTATAATGACAGCACATTGGAGGAGGAGGACACTACAGTATTATAATGACAGCACATTGGAGGAGGACACTACAGTATTATAATGACAGCACATTGGAGGAGGAGAACACTACAGTATTATAATGACAGCACATTGGAGGAGGAGGACACTACAGTATCACAATGACAGCACATTGGAGGAGGACACTACAGTATTATAATGACATCACATTGGAGGAGGAGGACACTACAGTGTCACAATGACAGCACATTGGAGGAGGACACTACAGTATTATAATGACAGCACATTGGAGGAGGAGGACACTACAGTATTATAATGACAGCACATTGGAGGAGGAGGACACTACAGTATTATAATGACAGCACATTGGAGGAGGAGGAAACTACAGTATTATAATGACAGCACATTGGAGGAGGACACTACAGTATTATAATGACAGCACATTGGAGGAGGAGGACACTACAGTATTATAATGACAGGACATTGAAGGAGGAGGACACTACAGTATTATAATGACAGCACATTGAAGGAGGACACTACAGTATTAAATGACAGCACATTGAAGGAGGAGGACACTACAGTATTAAATGACAGCCCATTGGAGGAGGACACTACAGTATTATAATGACAGCACATTGAAGGAGGACACTACAGTATTATAATGACAGCACATTGAAGGAGGACACTACAGTATTATAATGACAGCACATTGGAGGAGGACACTACAGTATTATAATGACAGCACATTGAAGGAGGACACTACAGTATTATAATGACAGCACATTGAAGGAGGACACTACAGTATTATAATGACAGCACATTGAAGGAGGAGGACACTACAGTATTATAATGACAGGACATTGGAGGATGAGGACACTACAGTATTAAATGACAGCCCATTGGAGGAGGACACTACAGTATTATAATGACAGCCCATTGGAGGAGGACACTACAGTATTATAATGACAGCACATTGAAGGAGGAGGACACTACAGTATTATAATGACAGGACATTGGAGGATGAGGACACTACAGTATTATAATGACAGCAAATTGAAGGAGGACACTACAGTATTATAATGACAGCACATTGAAGGAGGAGAACACTAATATAAGGTGAAGAAGGGCATTAATGCTTTTCTGTGATTAATTATCGAATGTCCTAACGGAGGAGGTTTATATAGAAGCACTGTCCTCTCCAGCAAATACTTACACAACTGTTTACACTGTATTCATGTTACTTCCTTTGTCTTGTTTATGCAAATAAATAAACCGTGTGTTTGTGTTTGTTTGTTTGTTTGTGTTCCAGGAGAGGCCAGTGCGTCCACCATGTGGGACAACAATGCCTGGGCGTATTTCTATGACAACTCGACTGAGGCGGAGGCGGAGCCACCCTTCCTCATCCAGGACTTTATCCACACGCTTCAGCCTGACGCAAGGTTCATCGTCATGCTCAGAGACCCTGTAGAGAGGTACTGTAACTACTATTAATACTACTACTACCACTACTATTAATACTACTACTACTACTACTACTACTACTACTACTACTACCCTGTAGAGAGGTACTGTAACTGCTATTAATACTACTACTACTACCACTACTATTAATACTACTACTACTAACCCTTCAGCCTGACGCAAGGTTCATCGTCATGCTCAGAGACCCTGTAGAGAGGTACTGTAACTGCTATTAATACTACTACTACCACTACTATTAATACTACTACTACCACTACTATTAATACTACTACTACCACTATTATTAATACTACTACTACCCTGTAGAGAGGTACTGTAACTGCTATTAATACTACTACTACCACTACTATTAATACTACTACTACTACTACTACTACTACTACTACTACTACTACTACTACTAACCCTTCAGCCTGACGCAAGGTTCATCGTCATGCTCAGAGACCCTGTAGAGAGGTACTGTAACTGCTATTAATACTACTACTACTACCACTACTATTAATACTACTACTACCACCATTAATACTACTACTACTACTATTAATATTACTACTACTACTACTACTAATACTACTACTACTACTACTACCCTGTAGAGAGGTACTGTAACTGCTATTAATACTACTACTACTACCACTACTATTAATATTACTACTACTACTAATACTACTACCACTACTATTAATACTACTACTACCACTGTTAATACTGGCACTACTAATACTACTATTACTACTACTACCCTGTAGAGAGGTACCGTAACTACTATTAATACTACTACTACCAATACTACTACCACTACTATTAATACTACTACTACCACCATTAATACTGCCACTACTAATACTACTACTGCTACTATTAATACTACTACTACTACTACTACTGTTAATACTACTACTACTACTACTACTGCCCTGTAGAGAGGTACTGTAACTGCTATTAATACTACTACTATTAATACTACTACCACTACTATTCATACTACTACTTCCACCATTAATACTGCCACCGCTAATACTACTACCACTACTATTAATAATACTACTACTACCACTACTATTAATACTACTACTACCACTACTATTAATACTACTACTACCACCATGAATACTACCACTACTATTAATACTACTACTACTACTATTACCCTGTAGAGAGGTACTGTAACTACTATTACTAGTGCTATTACTACTACAACCACCATTAATACTGCCACTACTACTACTACTACTACTACTACTACTACTACTATTAATACTACTACTACTATTAATACTACTACTACTACTACTAGTAGTAGTAATGCTACTACTACTACTACTACCCTGTAGAGAGGTACTGTAACTACTATTACTACTGCTATTACTACTACAACCACCATTAATACTACTACTGTTACCACTACTACCACTGGTAATACTACTAATACTACCACTATTAATACTGCTACTACTACTATTACTACCATTATTACGTCTATTACTTCTACTACTATTAATACTACTGCTATTACTCCTACTACTATTAATGCTGCTGCCACAATTAATACTACTACCATTA
>NW_028322102.1:3045000-3050000 GCF_057628025.1 Oncorhynchus mykiss
TGTAGTTGATGGTGGTGTTGTTGTAGTTGATGGTGGTGTTGTTGTAGTTGATGGTGGTGTTGATGGTGGTGTTGTAGTTGATGGTGGTGATGTTGTAGTTGATGTTGATGGTGGTGGTGGTGTTGATGGTGGTGTTGTTGGTGTTGATGGTGGTGGTGTTGTTGTTGATGTTGATGGTGGTGTTTTTGTAGATGATGGTGGTGTTGTTGTAGTTGATGGTGGTGTTGATGTAGTTGATGGTGGTGATGTTGATGGTGGTGTTGTTGATGGTGGTGTTGTTGATGGTGGTGTTGATGGTGGTGTTGTAGTTGATGGTGGTGATGTTGTTGTAGTTGATGGTGGTGGTGTTGATGTTGATGGTGGTGTTGTTGTAGTTGATGGTGGTGTTGATGGTGGTGTTGTAGTTGATGGTGGTGTTGTAGTTGATGGTGGTGATGTTGATGGTGGTGTTGTTGTAGTTGATGGTGGTGTTGTTGATGGTGGTGGTGTTGTAGTTGATGGTGGTGATGTTGATGGTGGTGGTGTTGTAGTTGATGGTGGTGTTGATGGTGGTGGTGTTGTTGTAGTTGATGGTGGTGTTGTTGTAGTTGATGGTGGTGTTGATGGTGGTGTTGTAGTTGATGGTGGTGTTGATGTAGTTGATGGTGGTGTTGATGGTGGTGTTGTAGTTGATGGTGGTGATGTTGATGGTGGTGTTGATGTTGGTGGTGGTGTTGTTGTAGTTGATGGTGGTGTTGTTGATGGTGGTGGTGTTGTAGTTGATGGTGGTGATGTTGATGGTGGTGGTGTTGTAGTTGATGGTGGTGTTGTTGTAGTTGATGGTGGTGTTGTTGTAGTTGATGGTGGTGTTGTTGTAGTTGATGGTGGTGATGTTGATGGTGGTGATGTTGATGGTGTTGGTGTTGATGTTGGTGGTGGTGTTGTAGTTGATGGTGGTGTTGTTGTAGTTGATGGTGGTGTTGTTGTAGTTGATGGTGGTGTTGATGTAGTTGATGGTGGTGTTGATGTAGTTGATGGTGGTGTTGTTGTTGTTGATGGTGGTGATGTTGATGGTGTTGGTGTTGATGGTGGTGGTGTTGATGGTGGTGGTGTTGATGTTGGTGGTGGTGTTGATGGTGGTGTTGTAGTTGATGGTGGTGATGTTGATGGTGGTGATGTTGATGGTGTTGTTGATGGTGGTGTTGTTGTTGATGTTGATGCTGGTGTTTTTGTAGTTGTTGGTGTTGTTGTTGTTGTTGGTGGTGTTGATGGTGGTGTTGATGGTGGTGGTGGTGTTGATGGTGGTGTTGTTGTAGTTGATGGTGGTGTTGGTGGTGGTGTTGATGGTCGTGGTGGTGTTGATGGTGGTGGTGTTGTTGTAGTTGATGGTGGTGTTGATGTTGGTGGTGGTGTTGATGGTGGTGTTGTTGTAGTTGTTGGTGTTGTTGTTGTTGGTGGTGGTGTTGATGGTGGTGTTGTTGTAGTTGATGGTGGTGTTGATGTTGGTGGTGGTGTTGATGGTGGTGTTGTTGTAGTTGATGGTGGTGTTGATGTTGGTGGTGGTGTTGATGGTGGTGTTGATGGTGGTGTTGAAGGTGGTGGTGTTGTTGTAGTTGATGGTGGTGTTGATGTTGGTGTTGGTGTTGATGGTGGTGTTGATGGTGGTGTTGAAGGTGGTGGTGTTGTTGTTGATGTTGATGGTGGTGTTGTTGTAGTTGTTGGTGTTGTTGTTGTTGGTGGTGGTGTTGATGGTGGTGTTGTTGTAGTTGATGGTGGTGTTGATGTTGGTGGTGGTGTTGATGGTGGTGGTGTTGTTGTAGTTGATGGTGGTGGTGGTGTTGATGGTGGTGTTGTTGATGTTGGTGGTGGTGTTGATGGTGGTGTTGTTGTAGTTGATGTTGTTGATGTTGATGGTGTTGTTGATGGTGGTGGTGTTGATGTTGGTGGTGGTGTTGATGGTGGTGTTGTTGATGTTGGTGGTGGTGTTGATGGTGGTGGTGTTGATGTTGATGGTGGTGTTGTTGTAGTTGTTGGTGTTGTTGTTGGTGGTGGTGTTGATGGTGGTGTTGTTGTTGATGTTGGTGGTGGTGTTGATGGTGGTGTTGGTGTTGATGGTGGTGGTGTTGTTGTAGTTGATGGTGGTGTTGATGTTGGTGGTGGTGTTGATGGTGGTGATGTTGTTGTAGTTGATGTTGTTGATGTTGATGGTGGTGTTGATGGTGGTGGTGTTGTTGTAGTTGATGGTGGTGTTGATGTTGGTGGTGTTGTTGTAGTTGATGGTGGTGTTGATGGTGGTGGTGTTGTTGTAGTTGATGGTGGTGGTGGTGTTGATGGTGGTGTTGTTGATGTTGGTGGTGGTGTTGATGGTGGTGTTGTTGTAGTTGATGTTGTTGATGTTGATGGTGTTGTTGATGGTGGTGGTGTTGATGTTGGTGGTGGTGTTGATGGTGGTGTTGTTGATGTTGGTGGTGGTGTTGATGGTGGTGGTGTTGATGTTGATGGTGGTGTTGTTGTAGTTGTTGGTGTTGTTGTTGGTGGTGGTGTTGATGGTGGTGTTGTTGTTGATGTTGGTGGTGGTGTTGATGGTGGTGTTGTTGTAGTTGATGTTGTTGATGTTGATGGTGTTGTTGATGGTGGTGGTGTTGATGTTGGTGGTGGTGTTGATGGTGGTGTTGTTGATGTTGTTGGTGATGTTGATGGTGGTGGTGTTGTTGTTGATGTTGATGGTGATGTTGTTGTAGTTGTTGGTGTTGTTGTTGTTGGTGGTGGTGTTGATGGTGGTGTTGTTGTTGATGTTGGTGGTGATGTTGATGGTGATGTTGATGGTGGTGATGGTGGTGTTGATGGTGGTGATGGTGGTGTTGGTGTTGTTGATGGTGATGGTGTTGATGGTGATGTTAATGGTGGTTTTGTAGTTGTTGGTGATGTTGATGATGGTGTTGATGGTGGTGTTGTTGATGGTGATGGTGTTGATGGTGATGTTAATGGTGGTTTTGTAGTTGTTGGTGATGTTGATGGTGTTGTTGATGGTGGTGTTGTTGTAGGTGTTGGTGATGTTGGTGGTGGTGTTGATGGTGATGGTGTTGATGGTGATGTTAATGTTGGTTTTGTAGTTGTTGGTGATGTTTATGGTGGTGTTTATGGTGGTGTTGTTGTAGGTGTTGGTGATGTTGATGGTGGTGTTGTTGTTGTTGTTTGTTGTCTCAGGTTGTACTCCGACTATCTCTACTTTGGGATCACTAATAAGTCTGCGGAGGATTTCCAGGACAAGGTGTCCGAGTCTCTCCAGCTGTTTGAAGGGTGCCTGACAGAGTACACCATGCGCTCCTGTGTGTACAACACTACGCTCAACAACGCCATGCCAGTGAGTAGCCTTCACCTTCTCCACATCCATGTGCTTTCTATGTTTTAACAGACTGAGCATAACAGTCTAACTGTCCAGGTGAATGGGGGCGGGGGGGGGGGGGGGTGTCTCCTCCATTCTCTCCTCTATTCTCCTCCATTCTCTCCTCCACTCTCTCCTCCATTCTCTCCTCCATTCTCTCCTCCAGTCTCTCCTCCATTCTTTCCTCTATTTTCCTCCATTCTCCCCTCCATTCTCTCCTCCATTCTCTCCTCCATTCTCTCCTCCATTCTTTCCTCTATTCTCCTCCATTCTCCCCTCCATTCTCTCCTCCATTCTCTCCCATATTCTCCTCCATTCTCTACTCCATTCTCTCCTCCATTCTCTCCTCCATTCTCTCCTCCATTCTCTCCTCTATTCTCCTCCATTCTCCCCTCCATTCTCTCCTCCATTCTCTCCTCCATTCTCTCCTCCATTCTCTCCTCCATTCTCCTCCATTCTCTCCTCCATTCTCTCCTCCATTCTCTCCTCCATTCTCTCCTCCATTCTTTCCTCTATTCTCCTCCATTCTCCCCTCCATTCTCTCCTCCATTCTCCCCTCCATTCTCTCCTCCATTCTCTCCCATATTCTCCTCCATTCTCTCCTCCATTCTTTCCTCAATTCTCCTCCATTCTCTCCTCCATTCTTTCTTCTATTCTCCTCCATTCTCTCCTCCATTCTCTCCTCCATTCTCTCCTCCATTCTTTCCTCTATTCTCCTCTATTCTCCTCCATTCTCTCCTCCATTCTCTCCTCTATTCTCCTCTATTCTCCTCCATTGTCTCCTCCATTCTCTCCTCTATTCTCATCCATTCTCTCCTCCATTCTCTCCTCCATTCTCTCCTCCATTAACTCCTCCACTCTCCTCCATTCTCTCCTCCACTCTCCTCCACTCTCTCCTCCATTCTCTTCTCCATTCTCACCACTCTCCTTCATTCTCTCCTCCATTCTCTCCTCCATCAGGCCTAATTGTCAATCGGTTTATATCCCTAGAGTTATTACAGCATGTGAGGTTGTTACCAGGCTGTTACCAAGTTGTTACCAGGCTGTTACCAAGTTGTTACCAAGCTGTTACCAAGTTGTTACCAAGCTGTTACCAAGTTGTTACCAAGCAGTTACCAAGTTGTTACCAAGCAGTTACCAAGTTGTTACCAAGCTGTTACCAAGCTGGACCAAGCTGGACCAAGCTGTTACCAAGTTGTTACCAAGCAGTTACCAAGCTGTTACCAAGCCGTTACCAAGCTGTTACCAAGCTGGACCAAGCTGGACCAAGCTGTTATCAGGCTGTTACCAAGCTGTTATCAGGCTGTTACCAAGCCGTTACCAAGCCGTTGCCAGGCCATTACCAAGCTGTTACCAAGCCGTTACCAAGCCGTTACCAAGCCGTTACCAGGCTGTTACTAAGCTGTTACCAAGCTGTTACCAAGCCGTTACCAAGCCGTTACCAAGCCGTTACCAAGCTGTTACCAAGCCGTTACCAAGCCGTTACCAGGCTGTTACCAAGCCGTTACCAAGCCGTTACCAAGCTGTTACCAAGCCGTTACCAGGCTGTTACCAAGCTGTTACCAAGCCGTTACCAGGCTGTTGTCAAGTTGTTACCAAGCTGTTACCAAGCTGTTACCAGGTTGTTCCCAAGCTG
>NW_028322102.1:3057500-3077500 GCF_057628025.1 Oncorhynchus mykiss
GACTGACTGACTGATTGACTGACTGACTGACTGATTGACTGACTGACTGATTGACTGACTGACTGACTGACTGACTGATTGACTGATTGACTGACTGACTGATTGGTTGACTGACTGATTGACTGACTGATTGACTGACTGATTGACTGACTGACTGACTGACTGATTGATTGACTGACTGACTGACTGATTGGTATGTGGCTTACAGTATGTCTATGTGTGTACTAAAGGTCAGTTGACGGAGCAGAAGGAAGCAGAGATCACTAAAAGTCCCGCCTCCAACACGCGGCGGCCAGCGGATAAGAACCTAGGACCCATGCTCCCCGTAACCAAGGAGATACTGAGGGACTTCTACACTCCGTTTAACAAGAAACTGGCCAAGGTGCTCCGCAACGACTCCTTCAGATGGGACAACCATTCAGAACTCATATAACGACTTGTTTTAATGGGGAAACCATTCAGAACTCATATAAAGACTTGTTTTAATGGGGAAACCATTCAGAACTCATATAAAGACTTGTTTTAATGGGGAAACCATTCAGAACTCATATAAATACTTGTTTTAATGGGGAAACCATTCAGTACTCATATAAGGACTTGTTTTAATGGGGAAGCCATTCAGAACTCATATAAAGACTTGTTTTAATGGGGAAGCCATTCAGTACTCATATAAAGACTTGTTTTAATGGGGAAGCTATTCAGTACTCATATAAAGACTTGTTTTAATGGGGAAGCCATTCAGTACTCATATATCCCAGTCAATGTCCCATCTACAATTTTTGGGGCACTGTGCAAATTTCAGGTCTGCTGAGCGCAAACTCGAACTTTGTGAAAATTCTGTGCAACTTCCAGCGTGAGTTCACTGTGAACACTGAGGCTCTACCTGCTTTAAGTTACAGTTTTACTGTGAACACTGAGGCTGTCCCCTCTTTATGTTACAGTTTTACTGTGAACACTGAGGCTCTACCTGCTTTATGTTACAGTTTTAATAGTGGCCAAGTAGGCTGCTGTGGGTACTTACTGTGGGTATCATAATGTAGGTCTACCTTCAAAAAACAATGGAGAAAATGCATCCCATAATATGTTAACATGGAAATGAGCTGTTCTATCATTCAGCCTACAGTAGCAGCCAATGTGTGGTGTTCAATGCAGATCTACATTCCATCAGACTTTGGAAGGAAAGAAAACAGGCAGTATTGGACATCAACCTGTTGATCCATTTGTCCTTCAGACATGGAGGTGACTGAACATGTTGTGTTGTTTGATGCAAGAAACCACTTCACAAAATAAAATCCATTATTCTTCCCTTACCCTTATTAGAGAATCAGATACATTATGCTACCCTCTGCCAATTGGCTACTGAGCTTATTCAAGCCTGTCTCAAAATACAACACTGCCCCTTTAAGAGAGAAAAAAAAAAATATCTTTATCTGACTCACTTTTTCAAAGATGTCTAGAAATGTACACGTTTTGTGCTCTTGTAAAGGAAGCAATCCCTCCCCTATTGCTGACTACAAATTATCTATAACTGGGCTAATATCTCACTAATGGGCAAAGGATATGAACAAAATGCGCACACATGGATAAATGCTTTAACCTCAAAACAAGTGCATCCACTCACAGCTCATGCTGTAAACACAGTCCAGTTCAAAGTCAATGGCACACATCCATATCTCTGTGTGTCCTCGAGTGGCCCAGCCAGAGCCTGGACTTGAACCCATCGAACATCTCTGGAGATAGCTGTGCAGCGACGCTTCCCATCCAACCTGATCTGATTGGTTAGTACTCTGGTCTCCAGTCCAATGGGAGGGCATTCTGATTTGTTAGTACTGTGGAACCATTATCAGGGCTGACCAATAAAAAGAGGTAGAAGATGAGACGCTGGAATGAGAGACACACACACACACGCACGCACGCACCAGATGGCAGTATTGTGCTGGGACGGTAAGAGGTCTTAGGTAATTACAACTCATCAGCCTACAGTAATGACTTTCTCTCCCTTTGGTCAAGTCTATCATGTCCAGAGAGAGACACAAATTAAATACATGTTGGAATAAAACTTTTTGTAATTTTAATCAGGCTTTTTATGTCAGCAGAACAATTAACGTATGGGATTAAAAAGTTATTAAAAGACAGACAGACAAAAACACAGACAGTAAGGCAGACAGACAAAAACACAGACAGTAAGGCAGACAGAAAAAACAGACAAAAAGGCAGACTGTCAGGCAGACAGACAAAAACACAGACGGTAAGGCAGACAGACAAAAACACAGACAGTAAGGCAGACAGACAAAAAACGCAGACAGTAAGGCAGACACAGGCAGACAGAAAAGACAGACAAAAACAGACAAAAAGGCAGACTGTCAGGCAGACAGACAAAAACACAGACGGTAAGGCAGACAGACAAAAACACAGACAGTAAGGCAGACAGAAAAAACAGACAAAAAGGCAGACTGTCAGGCAGACAGACAAAAACACAGACGGTAAGGCAGACAGACAAAAACACAGACAGTAAGGCAGACAGACAAAAACGCAGACAGTAAGGCAGACAGAAAAAACAGACAAAAAGGCAGACAAAAAGGCAGACAGACAGACAAAAAGGCAGACAGACAGACAAAAAGGCAGACAGTCAGGCAGACAGACAAAAAGTCAGACAGTCAGGCAGACAGACAAAAAGGCAGACAGAACAGACAGACAAAAGGGCAGACAGTCAGGCAAAAAGGCAGACAGACATTACAGACAGACAGACATTACAGACAGACAGACAGACATTACAGACAGACAGACAGACAGACTTCCCAGTCTCTTAGGGAAATGGGAAGGACTAGTTATGGAGCACTACTCTGCTTAATGAAGAAACATTTTGTTGACCGTGTCAACATTGTAGGATACTGTCTTCCTCTTTCAGCTTTAGGAAACACTACACAGCATTGGGATTACACCACAAACTGTTAAAATCAAATGTTTCTAATGATTGGAAGCTTACTGGGCGTGATGATACATACCAATGAACGACTTATCTCCCTGTTGCCCGTTGGGCCAGTAACCGAAAGGTTCCTGGATCGAATCCCAGAGTTGACAAGGTCAAAAACACCTCCCAAATTAACAATGTCCTGACATACGTGGATGTCGATTAAGGCAGCCCCAAAGTTATGGGCCAGCTGGGTGACTGGAGGAAGTTATGGGCCAGCTGGGTGACTGGAGGAAGTTATTGGCCAGCTGGGTGACAGGAGGAAGTTATGGGCCAGCTGGGTGACAGGAGGAAGTTATGGGCCAGCTGGATGACTGGAGGAAGTTATTGGCCAGCTGGGTGACAGGAGGAAGTTATGGGCCAGCTGGGTGACCGGAGGAAGTTATAAGCCAGCTGGATGACTGGAGGAAGTTATTGGCCAGCTGGGTGACAGGAGGAAGTTATTGGCCAGCTGGGAGACAGGAGGAAGTTATGGGCCAGCTGGGTGACAGGAGGAAGTTATGGGCCAGCTGGATGACTGGAGGACGTTATTGGCCAGCTGGGTGACTGGAGGAAGTTATGGGCCAGCTGGGTGACAGGAGGAAGTTATGGGCCATCTGGGTGACTGGAGGAAGTTATGGGCCAGCTGCATGACTGGAGAAAGTTATGGGCCAGCTGGGTGACTGGAAGAAGTTATGGGCCAGCTGGGTGACCGGAGGAAGTTATGGGCCAGCTGGGTGACTGGAGGAAGTTATGGGCCAGCTGGATGACTGGAGGAAGTTATGGGCCAGCTGGATGACTGGAGGAAGTTCAATAACTTCTCTTCCAACTCCAATTTCCCTGGAATTCAGACGTCACTCCGAAATAAACCTTCCTCTCCAGCAGAGCCTGCAAGTCCAAATACTATTTGAGCTCATTTCAAATGCTTTATCTGTTCTTGAATGAGCTTGCCTGGGATCAGGAAACCAATAGAAACATCCCAAAATAACAAACTCTGCTCACCTGGCACTCCGGGCATGGCTAAAGCAAACACACACACACACACACACACACACACACACACACACACCCTTCTATAAATGTATAATGATTGGCATTATTAAAGGCTCTGCATGTTCAATCTGTGCAGCATTTACAGTGATAGGGCCTCTGTAGAAGTCAGGACATTCATACTTCCTGCACTTCACTGAGCTGTTGTGAAGGAAGTTAATCAAGGAAGTGAGTTTGTGTATATGCTAGACCTCCCGCCCCTCCCCCTCCCACCTCAACCAATCACATCAACACGGAGTTGTTCCAAAATCTGGGGCGGCGTTGAGGTACGGAGCCCAGTTTGATCCTCCGGAGACTCCACAATTGCATCACGCCGTCCGCACGGCGCCTTATGGCCTGGAGGTTTCTCTACGATACAGAGTGAAGATGGGAGGGCCCAGATGTTTGACGTGGCCTTGGAAACCAACATCTGAATCGTCTGTCAGAAGGCCAATAGGAACGTAACGTGCAGCTTGTTTTCATCTACGACTGTTGAAAACACGTCACTGTAAAGCTTTTGAAAAGGAAACCTAGAATGACCCGTCCCGTTACAGGACAACTGAACTGTCAATCATCATGACCCGTCCCGTTACAGGACAACTGAACTGTCAATCATCATGACCCGTCCCATTACAGGACAACTGAACTGTCAATCATCATGACCCGTCCCGTTACAGGACAACTGAACTGTCAATCATCATGACCCGTCCCGTTACAGGACAACTGAACTGTCAATCATCATGACCCGTCCCGTTACAGGACAACTGAACTGTCAATCATCATGACCCGTCCCATTACAGGACAACTGAACTGTCAATCATCATGACCCGTCCCATTACAGGACAACTGAACTGTCAATCATCATGACCCGTCCCGTTACAGGACAACTGAACTGTCAATCATCATGACCCGTCCCATTACAGGACAACTGAACTGTCAATCATCATGACCCGTCCCATTACAGGACAACTGACCTGTCAATCATCATGACCCGTCCCATTACAGGACAACTGAACTGTCAATCTTCATGACCCGTCCCATTACAGGACAACTGAACTGTCAATCATCATGACCCGTCCCGTTACAGGACAACTGAACTGTCAATCATCATGACCCGTCCCATTACAGGACAACTGAACTGTCAATCATCATGACCCGTCCCGTTACAGGACAACTGAACTGTCAATCATCATGACCCGTCCCATTACAGGACAACTGAACTGTCAATCATCATGACCCGTCCCATTACAGGACAACTGACCTGTCAATCATCATGACCCGTCCCATTACAGGACAACTGAACTGTCAATCTTCATGACCCGTCCCATTACAGGACAACTGAACTGTCAATCATCATGACCCGTCCCGTTACAGGACAACTGAACTGTCAATCATCATGACCCGTCCCGTTACAGGACAACTGAACTGTCAATCATCATGACCCGTCCCGTTACAGGACAACTGAACTGTCAATCATCATGACCCGTCCCGTTACAGGACAACTGACCTGTCAATCATCATGACCCGTCCCGTTACAGGACAACTGAACTGTCAATCATCATGACCCGTCCCGTTACAGGACAACTGAACTGTCAATCATCATGACCCGTCCCGTTACAGGACAACTGAACTGTCAATCATCATGACCCGTCCCGTTACAGGACAACTGAACTGTCAATCATCATGACCCGTCCCGTTACAGGACAACTGACCTGTCAATCATCATGACCCGTCCCGTTACAGGACAACTGAACTGTCAATCATCACCATTCAACTGGATCTATTGTCCCGTAAAATGATCTGCTACTCTGTTACTGTTGTTGAGGTTAACAGGTGTGTTGATGTCTGTTAGGAGGAGGACCGTATTAACAGGTGTGTTGATGTCTGTTAGGAGGAGGACCGTATTAACAGGTGTGTTGATGTCTGTTAGGAGGAGGACCGTATTAACAGGTGTGTTGATGTCTGTTAGGAGGAGGACCGTATTAACAGGTGTGTTGATGTCTGTTAGGAGGAGGACCGTATTAACAGGTGTGTTGATGTCTGTTAGGAGGAGGACGAATGGTGAAAATTACAGAGATCCTTGATGAAAACCTGCTCCAGAGCGCTCAGGACCTCAGACTGGGGTGAAGGTTCACCTTCCAACAGGACAACGACCCTAAACACACAGCCAAGACAACGCAGGAGTGGCTTCATGACAAGTCTTTGAATGTCCTTGAGTGGCCCAGCCGGAGCCCAGACATGAACCAGATCAAACATCTCTGGAGAGACCTGAAAATAGCTGTGCAGCAACGCTCCCCATCCAACCTGACAGAGCTTGAGAGGATATGCAGAGAAGAATATGAGAAACTCCCCAAATACAGGTGTGCCAAGCTTGTAGCGTCATACCCAAGAAGACTCGAGGCTGTAATCGTTGCCAAAGGTGCTTCAACAAAGTACTGAGTAAAGGGTCTGAATAGTTGTCTAATTGTGATATTGCATTTTTTAAATTTTATGTTTCATAAATTTGCCAAAATAACTAAAAACCTGGTTTTACTTTGTCAATATTGGGTATTCTGTGTAGATTGATAAGGAAGAAATACAATTGAATCCATTTTTAGAACAAGGCTGTAATGTAACAAAACATGGTTGTCTGGATATTTTCCCCAGAAACACACCAGGAATGGATGTCGTTCCCATAGAATTCTATTCAACATTTTGGGACAGAGAAGCTCCCCACTATTTACCCAAATGGCAACATGCGTCACTCATCTCAGTACTTCCTAGTTCCATGCAACAAGCAGTTATTTCAGTGATATTTAAAACCTGGAACATCTGCAGAGTCCCCTGCTGATTAGAAGTTTTATCAATTATTAACAATTTATCAATTATTAACAATTTATCAATTATTAACAATTTATCAATTATTAACAATTTATCAATTATAACAATTTATCAATTATTAACAATTTATCAATTATTAACAATTTATCAATTAATAACAATTTATCAATTATTAACAATTGATCAATTATTAACAATTGATCAATTATTAACAATTTATCAATTATAACAAGTTATCAATTATAACAATTTATCAAGTATAACAATTTATCAATTATAACTATTTATCAATTATAACAATTTATCAATTATAACAATAACATAATAACAAAACTCACAATCGATAAAATAATAAAATTGTTGAAAGTCTTTACCAGACTTGATACATACCAATCAAACAGGGTTTATTAAAGACTCTTTCAAACAGAGGACAATGTTTCAGTATAATACGAAATGATAAAATCAAAACAGGATATTAACTACAGCTACGGCTCAGGGCTCAACACCATAATGACCCCTGGGACTAAACACCTCCCTCTGTGACTGGATCCTGGACTTCCTGACGGGCCGCCCCCCCCCCCCAGGGGATAAGGGTAGGTAGCAACATATTTGATCCTGAGGGAGAGTGGGAGATGCCAGGGGGTGGTGGAAGGAGAGGAGGGGGTGGGGAAAGGGAGAGAGGACAGGGGGTGGTGGAAGGAGAGGAGGGGGTGGGGAGAGGGAGAAGAGGGAGAGAGGACAGGGGGTGGTGGAAGGAGGGGCGAGGAGAGGGAGAGGGAGAGAGGACAGGGTGGTAGAAGGAGAGGAGGGGTTGGGGAGAGGGAGAGAGGACAGGGGGTGGTGGAAGGAGAGGAGGAGGTGGGGAGAGGGAGAGAGGACAGGGGGTGGTGGAAGGAAAGGAGGAGGTGGGGAGAGGTAAAGAGGACAGGGGGTGGTGGAATGAGAGGAGGAGGTGGGGAGAGGGAGAGAGGCCAGGGGGTGGTGGAAGGAGAGGAGGGGTGGGGAGAGGGAGAGAGGACAGGGGGTGGTGGAAGGAGAGAAGGAGGTGGGGAGAGGGAGAGAGGACGGGGTGGTGGAAGGAGGGGAGAGGAGTGGGAGAGGGAGAGAGGGCAGGGTGGTAGAAGGAGAGGAGGGGTTGGGGAGAGGGAGAGAGGACAGGGTGGTAGAAGGAGAGGAGGGGGAGACGTGGGGAGAGTGTGAGGAGAGGAAGTGGTAGAAGGAGAGGAGGGGGAGAGGAGAGGTGAGGAGAGTGGGAGGGAGAGAGAGAGCGTGAAGGAGGAGAGGAGAGGAGAGGAGATGAGAAGGGAGGGGGGGTGGGGAGCGGAGGAGAGGGGAGGAGAGTAGATGAGAGGGGGGAGATGAGAAGGGAGGGGAGGGGAGGAGATTAGAAGGGAGGGGAGGGGACGGGAGGGGAGGGGAGGGGAGGGGAGGAGATGAGAAGGGAGGGGAGGAGAGGAGAGTAGATGAGAGGGGAGGAGATGAGAAGTGAGGGGAGGGCAGGAGAGGGGAGGAGAGGAGAGTAGATGAGAGGGGAGGAGATGAGAGGGGAGGGGAGGAGATGAAGGGAGGGGAGGGGAGGAGATGAGAGGGGAGGAGATGAGAAGGGAGGGGAGGGGAGGGGAGTAGAGAAGAGTAGATGAGAGGGGAGGAGATGAGAAGGGAGGGGAGGGGAGGAGATGAGAGGAGAGGAGAGGAGAGGAGAGGAGAGGAGAAGAGAAGAGAAGAGAAGAGAAGAGAGGAGAGGAGAGGAGAGGAGAGGAGAGGAGAGGAGAGGAGAGGAGAGGAGAGGAGAGGAGAGGAGAGGAGAGGAGAGGAGAGGAGGAGGTGGGAGGTTAACAGGGTCTAGGAGGAAAAGGCTGTCCACTTGTTTTGATTTGTATGACTTCCCAGCAGGTGACAGCTGTCTGGGTCTGGCCAGTGGGATCTCAGTTTCATTTCTCCACGTGTCAGTTCAGATCAACTCCCAGATGAAGAGGAGGGAGGGGCTGGGCAGAGGGGAGATGAAGAGGAGGGAGGGCCTGAGCAGAGTGGAGATGAAGAGGAGGGAGGGGCTGAGCAGAGTGGGGATGAAGAGGAGGGAGGGGCTGAGCAGAGTGAGCAAAGGCCTTCTCTCTCTCTCTCTCTCTCTCTCTCTCTCTCTCCCTCTCTCTCTCTGACGCTCTCTTTCTCTCTCTCTCTCTCTCTCTCTCTCTCTCTCTCTCTCTGTCGCTCTCTTTCTCTCTCTTTCTCTCTCTCTCTCTCTCCCTCTCTCTTTCTGTCGCTCTCTTTCTCTCTCTTTCACTCTCTCTCGCTCTCTCTCTGTCGCTCTCTTTCTCTCTCTCTCTCTCTCTGTCACTCTCTTTCTCTCTCTTTCTCTCTCTCTCTCCCTCTCTCTTTCTGTCGCTCTCTTTCTCTCACTTTCTCTCTCTCTCTCCCTCTCTCTCTCTCTCTCTGTCTCTCTCTCTCTTTCTGTCGCTCTCTTTCTCTCTCTTTCTCTCTCTCTCTCCCTCTCTCTCTCTCTCTCTCTCTCTTTTCACCTATTTCTTGCTCCCTTTTTCTCTGTCCCCCTTATCTTATTTTATACACCCCTGCACCCCTCTCTCCTCTCTCCGCTTCTTCCTCATCCTGCACCCCTCTCTCCTCTCTCCGCTTCTTCCTCATCCCTGGCCTCTCTGAGCTGTCAAATGAAACTTTTGTGAAATTGCAAAGTGGTGAAAGGATTCACAGTGTGATCTTTTAAGTGGTGAAAGGATTCACAGTGTGTTCTGTTAAGTGGTGGAAGGATTCACAGTGTGATCTGTTAAGTGGTGGAAGGCTTCACAGTGTGATCTGTTAAGTGGTGGAAGGCTTCACAGTGTGATCTGTTAAGTGGTGGAAGGATTCACAGTGTGATCTGTTAAGTGGTGGAAGGATTCACAGTGTGATCTGTTAAGTGGTGGAAGGATTCACAGTGTGTTCTGTTAAGTGGTGGAAGGATTCACAGTGTGTTCTGTTAAGTGGTGGAAGGATTCACAGTGTGTTCTGTTAAGTGGTGGAAGGATTCACAGTGTGTTCTGTTAAGTGGTGAAAGGATTCACAGTGTGATCTGTTAAGTGGTGGAAGGATTCACAGTGTGATCTGTTAAGTGGTGGAAGGATTCACAGTGTGTTCTGTTAAGTGGTGGAAGGCTTCACAGTGTGATCTGTTAAGTGGTGGAAGGATTCACAGTGTGATATGTTAAGTGGAGGAAGGCTTCACAGTGTGATCTGTTAAGTGGAGGAAGGCTTCACAGTGTGATCTGTTAAGTGGAGGAAGGCTTCACAGTGTGATATGTTAAGGGGGTATGCCTCTTTGTAAACAACAACCAGTGCGCTGTTTCACAATGTGAAGGAAATGGTGAAAGGCTTCACAGTGTAAATGACATGGTGAAAGGCTTCACAGTGTGATCTGTTAAGTGGAGGAAGGCTTCACAGTGTGAAGGAAATCCCGTGCTTCTGCTCACCTGAACTAGAATCCCTCATGTTAAACAGCCTTTTATCAACCAAGAGAGATTTCATCTGTAGTCATCACTGCTGTCTACATTCTACCACAAAGGAGAATGGCACTAAGCAGGCACTCAACGAGCTGTACAGGGCCGTAAACAAACAAGACAACACACACCCAGAGGCAGCGTTTCTAGTGGGAGGAGACTTCATCACAGGGAGACTGAAATGTGTTTTTTTTTACCAAAACGTCTCCTACGCCTCGAGAGGCGCTAACACTCTGGACCACTTTTACTCTACACACAGAAACGCATACAAGCCCCTCCCTCGCTCTCCCTTCGGAAAATCAGACCATGACTCGATCCTCCTGCTTACTGTTTACGAGTAAAAACTCAAACAGGAAGTACAAGAGCCTTGTTACGGATGAGGTCCGACGAACCGGACGCTACGAGGCTGCTTCCTGCTTCAATAGCACAGACTGGAATATTCTCTGGGATTCGCTAGCACAGACTGGAATATTCTCCGGGATTCGCTAGCACAGACTGGAATATTCTCCGGGATTCGCTAGCACAGACTGGAATGTTCTCCGGGATTCGCTAGCACAGACTGGAATATTCTCCGGGATTCGCTAGCACAGACTGGAATGTTCCCCCGGGATTCTCTAGCACAGACTGGAATGTTCTCCGGGATTCTCTAGCACAGACTGGAATGTTCTCCAGGATTCTCTAGCACAGACTGGAATGTTCCCCCGGGATTCTCTAGCACAGACTGGAATGTTCCCCCGGGATTCTCTAGCACAGACTGGAATGTTCTCCGGGATTCTCTAGCACAGACTGGAATATTCTCCGGGATTCGCTAGCACAGACTGGAATGTTCTCCGGGATTCATCCGATAACATTGAGGAGTTTATCACATCATTCACACGCTTCATTAGTTAGTGAATAGCTGACGTCGACCACATACACTACACTCTTCTTCTTCTTGTGACATCACAATACCCCGTAATGACATCACAATACCCCGTAATGACATCACAATACCCCATAATGACAAAAAGCTAGTTTATTTATCATTGCTGCTATAACAGCCTGCACTCTTCTGGGAAGGCTTTCCACTAGATGTTGGAACATTGCTGCTATAACAGCCTCCACTCTTCTGGGAAGGCTTTCCACTAGATGTTGGAACATTGCTGCTATAACAGCCTCCGCTCTTCTGGGAAGGCTTTCCACTAGATGTTGGAACATTGCTGCTATAACAGCCTCCGCTCTTCTGGGAAGGCTTTCCACTAGATGTTGGAACATTGCTGCTATAACAGCCTCCACTCTTCTGGGAAGGCTTTCCACTAGATGTTGGAACATTGCTGCTATAACAGCCTCCACTCTTCTGGGAAGGCTTTCCACTAGATGTTGGAACATTGCTGCTATAACAGCCTCCGCTCTTCTGGGAAGGCTTTCCACTAGATGTTGGAACATTGCTGCTATAACAGCCTCCACTCTTCTGGGAAGGCTTTCCACTAGATGTTGGAACATTGCTGCTAGAACAGCCTCCACTCTTCTGGGAAGGCTTTCCACTAGATGTTGGAACATTGCTGCTAGAACAGCCTCCACTCTTCTGGGAAGGCTTTCCACTAGATGTTGGAACATTGCTGCTATAACAGCCTCCACTCTTCTGGGAAGGCTTTCCACTAGATGTTGGAACATTGCTGCTATAACAGCCTCCACTCTTCTGGGAAGGCTTTACACTAGATGTTGGAACATGGCTGCTATAACAGCCTCCACTCTTCTGGGAAGGCTTTCCACTAGATGTTGGAACATTGCTGCTATAACAGCCTCCACTCTTCTGGGAAGGCTTTCCACTAGATGTTGGAACATTGCTGCTATAACAGCCTCCACTCTTCTGGGAAGGCTTTCCACTAGATGTTGGAACATTGCTGCTATAACAGCCTCCACTCTTCTGGGAAGGCTTTCCACTAGAACATTGCTGCAGGGGTTCTTAATTCCATTCAGCCACAAGAGCATTAGTGAGCTCGGGTACTGATGTTGGGCAATTAGGCCTGACTCGTCGGGGTTCCAAGTCGTCCCAAACGTGTTTGATGGGGTTGAGGTCAGGGCTCTGTGCAGGCCAGTCAAGTTCTTCCACACCGATCTCGACAATCCATTCTATATGAACCTTGCTTTGTGCACGGGGGCATTGTCCTGCTGGAACAGGAAAGAGCCTTGCCCAAACTGTTGCCACAAAGTTGGAAGCACAGAATCGTCTAAATTGTAATTGTATGCTGTAGAGTTAAGTTTTCCCTTCACTGGAACTAAGGGGCCCGAACTGTGAAAAACAGCCCTTGACCATTATCCTCCCCTACCAAACTTTGCATTGGGGCAGGTAGTGTTCTCCTGGCATCCATAATCCCAGATTTGTCCATCAGACTGCCAGATGGTGAAGCGTGATTCTACACTCCAGAAAACGCATTTCCACTGCTCCAGAGTCTAATGGCGGTGAACTTTACACCACTCCAGCCAATGCTTGACATTGCTCATGGTGATCTTAGGCTTGTGTGCGGCAACCCATCTCATGAAGCTCTTGATGAACACATCTTGTGCTGACGTTGATTCCAGAGGCAGTTTGGAACTCGGTAGTGAGTGTTGGAACCGAGGACAGACGATATTTACTCCCTACTCTCTCCATAGGAGAACACTTCTAAGAACCCTTTTTGGTTCCATGTAGAACCCTTTTGTGTTCCATGTAGAACCCTTTTGTGTTCCAGTTAGAACCCTTTTGTGTTCCATGTAGAACCCTTTTGTGTTCCATGTAGAACCCTTTCCATGGAGGGTTCTACATCAAACCTAAAAGGGTTCTACCTGGTACCAGAAAGTGTTCTCCTGTGGGGACAGCCAAAGAACCCTTTTGGTGTGTGGACGCAGTCAAGGTGAAACTTAGTGCTGTCAGACTGTGGTACTGAAGATGGATGGATGTGTGTGTGTGTGTGTGTGTGTGTGTGTGTGTGTGTGTGTGTGTGTGTGTGTGTGTGTGTGTGTGTGTGTGTGTGTGTGTGTGTGTGTGTGTGTGTGTGTGTGTGTGTGTGTGTGTGTGTGTGTGTGTG
The DNA here is from genome assembly GCF_057628025.1 of Oncorhynchus mykiss. Lineage (NCBI taxonomy): Eukaryota > Metazoa > Chordata > Actinopteri > Salmoniformes > Salmonidae > Oncorhynchus > Oncorhynchus mykiss. The sequence goes on from NW_028322102.1 coordinate 3,070,834, forward strand.
TGTGATGGTAATGTCTATTGCAGCTCAGGCGCTGATGTGATGAGCTGTGACAGAGGGAAGAGCTCTATCTCTGAGCGTTCACACACACACACACACACACACACACACACACACACACACACACACATACACACACACACACACACACACACACACACACACACACACACACACACAGAGACAAACAGACCCTGTCTGAGCATGTCTGGACGCTGCACAGAGACTCCCAAATTACAGCTAGGTCCAAACAGGTCTGGGCATCAAACGAAAGACAAAGTATTCCCACGGAACCCATGAGTCCCAAATGGCATCCTAATCCCTATATAGAGCACTACTATTGACCAGACTCACCCTATTCCCTATATAGTGCACTACTACTGACCAGGACCCACCCTATTCCCTATATAGAGCACTACTATTGACCAGGTCCCAGCCTATTCCCTATATAGTGCACTACTACTGACCAGGACTCACCCTATTCCCTATATAGTGCACTACTATTGACCAGGTCCCAGCCTATTCCCTATATAGTGCACTACTAGTGACCAGGGCCCACCTATTCCCTATATAGTGCACTACTAGTTACCAGGACCCACCCTATTCCCTATATAGTGCACTACTATTGACCATGACCCACCCTATTCCCTATATAGTGCACTACTAGTGACCAGGACTCAACATATTCCCTATATAGTGCACTACTATTGACCATGACCCACCCTTTTCCCTATATAGTGCACTACTAGTGACCATGGCCCACCCTATTCCCTATATAGTGCACTACTATTGACCATGACCCACCCTATTCCCTATATAGTGCACTACTAGTGACCAGGGCCCACCCTGACCAGCAAGGCTGCGAACGCCAAGTTCCTTCTTTTCCCAGAATCCTTAGAGAGAATAGTTTCGACTTTTTAACTCTTAGAAGACACGTCATCTACTAACCCTTCAAATCATAGGGGACACTTCATCTACTAACCCTTCAAATCACAGGGGACACTTCATCTACTAACCCTTCAAGTCATAGGGGACACTTCATCTACTAACCCTTCAAATCATAGGGGACACTTCATCTACTAACCCTTCAAATCATAGGGGACACGTCATCTACTAACCCTTCAAATCATAGGGGACACGTCATCTACTAACCCTTCAAATCACAGGGGACACTTCATCTAATAACCCTTCAAATCATAGGGGACACGTCATCTACTAACCCTTCAAATCATAGGGGACACGTCATCTACTAACCCTTCAAATCATAGGGGACACTTCATCTACTAACCCTTCAAATCATAGGGGACACGTCATCTACTAACCCTTCAAATCATAGGGGACACGTCATCTACTAACCCTTCAAATCATAGGGGACACGTCATCTACTAACCCTTCAAATCATAGGGGACACGTCATCTACTAACCCTTCAAATCATAGGGGACACGTCATCTACTAACCCTTCAAATCATAGGGGACACGTCATCTACTAACCCTTCAAATCATAGGAGACACGTCATCTACTAACCCTTCAAATCATAGGGGACACTTCATCTACTAACCCTTCAAGTCATAGGGGACACTTCATCTACTAACCCTTCAAATCATAGGGGACACTTCATCTACTAACCCTTCAAATCATAGGGGACACGTCATCTACTAACCCTTCAAATCATAGGGGACACTTCATCTACTAACCCTTCAAATCATAGGGGACACTTCATCTACTAACCCTTCAAATCATAGGGGACACTTCATCTACTAACCCTTCAAATCATAGGGGACACTTCATCTACTAACCCTTCAAATCATAGGGGACACTTCATCTACTAACCCTTCAAGTCATAGGGGACACGTCATCTACTAACCCTTCAAATCATAGGGGACACGTCATCTACTAACCCTTCAAATCATAGGGGACACTTAATCTACTAACCCTTCAAATCATAGGGGACACTTCATCTACTAACCCTTCAAATCATAGGGGACACTTCATCTACTAACCCTTCAAATCATAGGGGACACTTCATCTACTAACCCTTCAAGTCATAGGGGACACGTCATCTACTAACCCTTCAAATCATAGGGGACACGTCATCTACTAACCCTTCAAGTCATAGGGGACACTTCATCTACTAACCCTTCAAGTCATAGGGGACACTTCATCTACTAACCCTTCAAGTCATAGGGGACACTTCATCTACTAACCCTTCAAGTCATAGGGGACACTTCATCTACTAACCCTTCAAATCATAGGGGACACTTCATCTACTAACCCTTCAAGTCATAGGGGACACGTCATCTACTAACCCTTCAAATCATAGGGGACACGTCATCTATTAACCCTTCAAATCATAGGGGACACGTCATCTACTAACCCTTCAAATCATAGGGGACACGTCATCTATTAACCCTTCAAATCATAGGGGACACTTCATCTACTAACCCTTCAAATCATAGGGGACACTTAATCTACTAACCCTTCAAATCATAGGGGACACTTCATCTACTAACCCTTCAAATCATGGGGGACACGTCATCTACTAACCCTTCAAATCATAGGGGACACGTCATCTACTAACCCTTCAAATCATAGGGGACACGTCATCTACTAACCCTTCAAATCATAGGGGACACGTCATCTATTAACCCTTCAAATCATAGGGGACACGTCATCTACTAACCCTTCAAATCATAGGGGACACTTCATCTACTAACCCTTCAAATCATAGGGGACACGTCATCTACTAACCCTTCAAATCATAGGGGACACGTCATCTACTAACCCTTCAAATCACAGGGGACACTTCATCTAATAACCCTTCAAATCATAGGGGACACGTCATCTACTAACCCTTCAAATCATAGGGGACACGTCATCTACTAACCCTTCAAATCATAGGGGACACTTCATCTACTAACCCTTCAAATCATAGGGGACACGTCATCTACTAACCCTTCAAATCATAGGGGACACGTCATCTACTAACCCTTCAAATCATAGGGGACACGTCATCTACTAACCCTTCAAATCATAGGGGACACGTCATCTACTAACCCTTCAAATCATAGGGGACACGTCATCTACTAACCCTTCAAATCATAGGGGACACGTCATCTACTAACCCTTCAAATCATAGGAGACACGTCATCTACTAACCCTTCAAATCATAGGGGACACTTCATCTACTAACCCTTCAAGTCATAGGGGACACTTCATCTACTAACCCTTCAAATCATAGGGGACACTTCATCTACTAACCCTTCAAATCATAGGGGACACGTCATCTACTAACCCTTCAAATCATAGGAGACACGTCATCTACTAACCCTTCAAATCATAGGGGACACTTCATCTACTAACCCTTCAAGTCATAGGGGACACTTCATCTACTAACCCTTCAAATCATAGGGGACACTTCATCTACTAACCCTTCAAATCATAGGGGACACGTCATCTACTAACCCTTCAAATCATAGGGGACACTTCATCTACTAACCCTTCAAATCATAGGGGACACTTCATCTACTAACCCTTCAAATCATAGGGGACACTTCATCTACTAACCCTTCAAATCATAGGGGACACTTCATCTACTAACCCTTCAAATCATAGGGGACACTTCATCTACTAACCCTTCAAGTCATAGGGGACACGTCATCTACTAACCCTTCAAATCATAGGGGACACGTCATCTACTAACCCTTCAAATCATAGGGGACACTTAATCTACTAACCCTTCAAATCATAGGGGACACTTCATCTACTAACCCTTCAAATCATAGGGGACACTTCATCTACTAACCCTTCAAATCATAGGGGACACTTCATCTACTAACCCTTCAAGTCATAGGGGACACGTCATCTACTAACCCTTCAAATCATAGGGGACACGTCATCTACTAACCCTTCAAGTCATAGGGGACACTTCATCTACTAACCCTTCAAGTCATAGGGGACACTTCATCTACTAACCCTTCAAGTCATAGGGGACACTTCATCTACTAACCCTTCAAGTCATAGGGGACACTTCATCTACTAACCCTTCAAATCATAGGGGACACTTCATCTACTAACCCTTCAAGTCATAGGGGACACGTCATCTACTAACCCTTCAAATCATAGGGGACACGTCATCTATTAACCCTTCAAATCATAGGGGACACGTCATCTACTAACCCTTCAAATCATAGGGGACACGTCATCTATTAACCCTTCAAATCATAGGGGACACTTCATCTACTAACCCTTCAAATCATAGGGGACACTTAATCTACTAACCCTTCAAATCATAGGGGACACTTCATCTACTAACCCTTCAAATCATGGGGGACACGTCATCTACTAACCCTTCAAATCATAGGGGACACGTCATCTACTAACCCTTCAAATCATAGGGGACACGTCATCTACTAACCCTTCAAATCATAGGGGACACGTCATCTATTAACCCTTCAAATCATAGGGGACACGTCATCTACTAACCCTTCAAATCATAGGGGACACGTCATCTATTAACCCTTCAAATCATAGGGGACACTTCATCTACTAACCCTTCAAATCATAGGGGACACTTAATCTACTAACCCTTCAAATCATAGGGGACACTTCATCTACTAACCCTTCAAATCATAGGGGACACGTCATCTACTAACCCTTCAAATCATAGGGGACACGTCATCTACTAACCCTTCAAATCATAGGGGACACGTCATCTACTAACCCTTCAAATCATAGGGGACACTTCATCTACTAACCCTTCAAATCATAGGGGACACTTATCTACTAACCCTTCAAATCATAGGGGACACTTCATCTACTAACCCTTCAAATCATAGGGGACACGTCAACTACTAACCCTTCAAATCATAGGGGACACTTCATCTACTAACCCTTCAAATCATAGGGGACACTTCATCTACTAACCCTTCAAATCACAATTTGTAGATGGACTGAGGTGGATGATAGATGGACTGAGGTGGATGATAGATGGACGATAGATGGACTGTGGTGGATGTAAGATGGACTGAGGAGGATGATAGTTGGACGATAGATGGACAGAGGTGGATGATAGATGGACTGAGGTGGATGATAGCTGGACTGAGGTGGATGATAGATGGATGATAGATGGACTGAGGTGGATGTAAGATGGACTGAGGAGGATGATAGTTGGACGATAGATGGACTGAGGAGGATGATAGTTGGACGATAGATGGACTGAGGTGGATGATAGATGGACTGAGGTGGATGATAGATGGACTGAGGTGGATGATAGATGGACTGAGGTGGATGATAGATGGACTGAGGTGGATGATAGATGGACTGAGGTGGATGATAGAGGGACTGAGGTGGATGATAGATGGATGATAGAGGGACTGAGGTGGATGATAGATGGACTGAGGTGGATGATAGATGGACTGAGGTGGATGATAGATGGACTGAGGTGGATGATAGATGGACTGAGGTGGATGATAGATGGACTGAGGTGGATGATAGATGGACTGAGGTGGACGATAGATGGACTGAGGTGGATGATAGATGGATGATAGAGGGACTGAGGTGGACGATAGATGGACTGAGGTGGATGATAGAGGGACTGAGGTGGATGAAAAATGGACTGAGGTGGACGATAGATGGACTGAGGTGGATGATAGATGGACTGAGGTGGATGATAGATGGACTGAGGTGGATGATAGATGGACTGAGGTGGATGATAGATGGACTGAGGTGGATGATAGATGGACTGAGGAGGATGATAGATGGACTGAGGTGGATGATAGATGGACTGAGGAAGATGATAGATGGACAATAGATGGACTGACATGGATGATAGATGGACTGAGGTGGATGATAGATGGACTGTGGTGGAGGATAGATGGACTGAGGTGGGTGATAGATGGACTGAGGTGGATGATAGATGGACTGAGGTGGACGATAGATGGACTGAGGTGGATGATAGATGGACGATAGATGGACTGAGGTGGATGATAGATGGACTGAGGTGGATGATAGATGGACTGAGGTGGATGATAGATGGACTGAGGAGGATGATAGATGGACTGAGGTGGATGATAGAGGGACTGAGGTGGATGATAAATGGATGATACATGGACTGATGTGGATGATAGATGGACTGAGATGGACCATAGATGGACTGAGGTGGATGATAGATAGACTGAGGTGGATGATAGATGGATGATAGATGGACTGAGATGGACGATAGATGGACTGAGATGGACGATAGATGGACTGAGGTGGATGATAAATGGACGATAGATGGACTGAGGTGGATGATAGATGGACTGAGGTGGATGATAGATGGACTGAGGTGGACGATAGATGGACTGAGGTGGATGATAGATGGACGATAGATGGACTGAGGTGGATGATAGATGGACTGAGGTGGATGATAGATGGACTGAGGTGGATGATAGATGGACTGAGGAGGATGATAGATGGACTGAGGTGGATGATAGATGGACTGAGGAAGATGATAGATGGACAATAGATGGACTGACATGGATGATAGATGGACTGAGGTGGATGATAGATGGACTGTGGTGGAGGATAGATGGACTGAGGTGGGTGATAGATGGACTGAGGTGGATGATAGATGGACTGAGGTGGACGATAGATGGACTGAGGTGGATGATAGATGGACGATAGATGGA
>NW_028322102.1:3082500-3142500 GCF_057628025.1 Oncorhynchus mykiss
CCTTCTATCCCTCCATCCCTCTATCCCTCTATCCCTCCATCCCTCCACCCCTCCATCCCTCTATCCCTCCATCCCTCCACCCCTCTATCCCTCTATCCCTCCATCCCTCCACCCCTCCACCCCTCTATCCCTCCATCCCTCCATCCCTCTATCCCTCTATCCCTCCATCCCTCCACCCCTCCATCCCTCTATCCCTCCATCCCTCTATCCCTCCATCCCTCCATCCCTCCATCCCTCCACCCCTCCATCCCTCCATCCCTCCACCCCTCCATCCCTCCATCCCTCCACCCCTCCACCCCTCCATCCCTCCATCCCTCCACCCCTCCATCCCTCCTCCCTTACTTTTAATGGAAGTAACGTTACTTTTAATGGAAGTAACATAATAGTAACATAATATAATAAGTTACTTTTAATGGAAGTAACATTGTAATATAATAAGTTACTTTTAATGGAAGTAGCATAATATAATAAGTTACTTTTAATGGAAGTAACATCGTAATATAATAAGTAACGTCACAAGTAATTTTTTTAAGTAACGTTCCCAAACGCTGTTCCCTACATAGTGCACAACTTTTGACTAGGAACCCTTAACACTGATAGGGAATAGGGTGATTTGGTACGCAGTCTCTGTGTGGCGTTCGGAGGGCTACGTGGCCCCTATTACAGGAGAGGTATTAACCTCCAGGGAGGAAAGGGTTGGAATTAGGAGGAGGGGACTCCTGTTCCCTACACACACACACGCACACACGCACGCACGCACACACACACACACACACACACGTACACACACACACAGACACACACACACACACACACACACACACACACACACACACACACACACACACACACACACACACACACACACACACACTCCAGTATATAACATCTTAGTGTTCTGGCTGAAATCTTTACCTTACGGCATCACAGACCACGTTCAGTAGCAGCTCAGTGATTGGTTCAGCCATAGAGGGTAGGTGTAAATCCAGCCGTGTGATAGGATGGATGAGAGAGAGAGGAACATGCGTATAGTCAGACACACATGGTGTAGGTAGTGTCCTGCAGTGGCATGGCCTGCTATTGGCTGGTAATTGGGAGCAGCTGTTGCTGCAATGACTCAACTGTTCAGGAATCCTCACACGTGCCACGGCAGGGTTAGACTGGGGTTGGGGTAGGTACCTGTCCTGCCTCGACAGGGTTGGACTGGGGTTGGGGTAGGTACCTGTCCTGCCACGGCAGGGTTAGACTGGGGCTGGGGTAGGTTCCTGTCCTGCCTCGGCAGGGTTAGACTGGGGTTGGGGTAGGTACCTGTCCTGCCTCGGCATGGGTAGACTGGGGTTGGGGTAGGTACCTGTCCTGCCTCGGCATGGGTAGACTGGGGTTGGGGTAGGTACCTGTCCTGCCTCGGCAGGGTTAGACTGGGGTTGGGGTAGGTACCTGTCCTCCCTCGGCAGGGTTAGACAGGGGTTGGGGTAGGTACCTGTCCTGCCTCGGCAGGGTTAGACTGGGGTTGGGGTAGGTACCTGTCCTGCCTCGGCAGGGTTAGACAGGGGTTGCGGTAGGTACCTGTCCTGCCTCGGCAGGGGTAGACTGGGGCTGCGGTAGGTACCTGTCCTGCCTCGGCAGGGGTAGACTGGTGTTGCGGTAGGTACCTGTCCTGCCTCGGCAGGGGTAGACTGGGGCTGGGGTAGGTACCTGTCCTACCTCGGCAGTGGTGGACTGGGGTTGGGTAGTGTGCAGTATGTGGCCATTCAGTATGTGGATATACATACAGTACACACTGTGTTTACTAAGTACTGGGCATTATGCCTACAGTACACACTGTGTTTTAGTAAGTACTGGGCATTCCAATATACATACAGTACACACTGTGTTTACTAAGTACTGGGCATTATACATACAGTACACACTGTGTTTAACTAAGTACTGGGCATTCCAAAATACATACAGTACACACTGTGTTGTACTAAGTACTGGGCATTATGCCTACAGTACACACTGTGTTTTACTAAGTACTGGGCATTATACATACAGTACACACTGTGTTTTACTAAGTACTGGGCATTCCAATATACATACAGTACACACTGTGTTTAACTAAGTACTGGGTATTATACATACAGTACACACTGTGTTTTACTAAGTACTGGGCATTATACATACAGTACACACTGTGTTTACTAAGTACTGGGCATTATGCCTACAGTACACACTGTGTTTTACTAAGTACTGGGCATTATACATACAGTACACACTGTGTTTACTAAGTACTGGGCATTATACATACAGTACACACTGTGTTTTACTAAGTACTGGGCATTATACATACAGTACACACTGTGTTTACTAAGTACTGGGCATTATACATACAGTACACACTGTGTTTTACTAAGTACTGGGCATTATACATACAGTACACACTGTGTTTAACTAAGTACTGGGCATTCCAAAATACATACAGTACACACTGTGTTGTACTAAGTACTGGGTATTATGCCTACAGTACACACTGTGTTTACTAAGTACTGGGCATTATACATACAGTACACACTGTGTTTTACTAAGTACTGGGCATTATACATACAGTACACACTGTGTTTACTAAGTACTGGGCATTATACATACAGTACACACTGTGTTTTACTAAGTACTGGGCATTATACATACAGTACACACTGTGTTTTACTAAGTACTGGGCATTCCAATATACATACAGTACACACTGTGTTTAACTAAGTACTGGGTATTCCAAAATACATACAGTACACACTGTGTTTAACTAAGTACTGGGCATTATACATACAGTACACACTGTGTTTAACTAAGTACTGGGCATTATACATACAGTACACACTGTGTTTTACAGTAATGCTTTCCATTGTTTGTCCTTTCCTATGTTGATATGAGAGAGGGATAAGAGCTTTTAACCTGTCCTATGTTTATATGAGAGAGGGATAAGAGCTTTTAACCTGTCCTATGTTGATATGAGAGAGGGATAAGAGCTTTTAACCTGTCCTATGTTGACATGAGAGAGGGATAAGAGCTTTTGACCTGTCCTATGTTGATATGAGAGAGGGATAAGAGCTTTTTACCTGTCCTATGTTGATATGAGAGAGGGATAAGAGCTTTTGACCTGTCCTATGTTGATATGAGAGAGGGATAAGAGCTTTTGACCTGTCCTATGTTGATATGAGAGAGGGAGAATAGCTTTTGACCTGTCCTATGTTGACATGAGAGAGGGATGAGAGCTTTTAACCTGTCCTATGTTGATATGAGAGAGGGATAAGAGCTTTTGACCTGTCCTATGTTGACATGAGAGAGGGATGAGAGCTTTTAACCTGTCCTATGTTGATATGAGAGAGGGATAAGAGCTTTTGACCTGTCCTATGTTGACATGAGAGAGGGATAAGAGCTTTTGACCTGTCCTATGTTGACATGAGAGAGGGATAAGAGCTTTTGACCTGTCCTATGTTGATATGAGAGAGGGATAAGAGCTTTTGACCTGTCCTATGTTGACATGAGAGAGGGATAAGAGCTTTTGACCTGTCCTATGTTGACATGAGAGAGGGATAAGAGCTTTTAACCTTTTAAGCTTTCATACAGGTTTGTATTTTTATCTCACACACACACACACACACACACACACACACACCGGCTTTTAGTCAGTTGAAATTGTGTAACTGTCGTCAGATAATACAGCATTACTAGAACATCTCCTCTCACTCAGAAGTTGGCCAATGAACTTGAAGATTTGTGAAAGAAATTTAGGATATCCTAAATAAATCTAGCTTTTGAGTGAGAATATCCAGTTTAAATCTATCTTTTGAGTGAGGATATCCAGTTTTAAATCTATATTTTGAGTGAGAATATACAGTTTAAATCTAGCTTTTTTTGTGAGAATATCCAGTTTAAATCTATCTTTTGAGTGAGGATATCCTGTGTAAATCTAGTTTTTGAGTGAGGATATCCAGTTTAAATCTAGTTTTTGAGTGAGGATATGCTGTGTAAATCTAGTTTTTGAGTGAGGATATCCAGTTTAAATCTAGTTTTTGAGTGAGGATATCCTGTTTAAATCTAGTTTTTGAGTGAGGATATCCAGTTTAAATCTAGCTTTTGAGTGAGGATATCCAGTTTGAATCTCACTTTAGTGTGAGGATATCCTGTTTAACCTTTCTGATCTCCCCATCCCGGATCCGGGTTCGTGAATACAGACTCAAGCTCATTACCATAACGCAATGTTAACTATTCATGAAAATCGCAAATCAAATGAAATAAATATGCTAGCTCTCAAGCTTAGCCTTTTGTTAACAACACTGTCATCTCAGATTTTCAAAATATGCTTCTCAACCATTGCAAAACAATCATTTGTGTAACAGTATTGATGGCTAACGTAGCATTTAGCATTAGCATTCAGCTGGCAACATTTACACAAAAAAACAGAAAAGCATTCAAAAAAATCATTTACCTTTGAAGAACTTCAGATGTTTTCATTGAGGAGACTCTCAGATAGCAAATGTTCAGTTTTTCCTGAAAGATTATTTGTTTAGGACAAATCGCTCCGTTTTCTGCGTCACGTTTAGCTATGAAAAAACCCCTGTATCCAGGATTGTGTAAATCTATCAGCAAGCTCATTAGCATAACACAACGTTAACTATTTATGAAAATCGCAAATGAAATGAAATAAATATGCCATCTCTCAAGCTTAGCCTTTTGTAAACAACACTGTCATCTCAGATTTTCAAAATATGCTTCTCAACCATAGGAAAACAATCATTTGTGTAAAAGTAGCTAGCTAGAGTTAGCATTTCGCGTTAGCATTTAGCGTTAGCATTAGCGTTAGCATCCAGCACGCAACATTAACAAAAACATAAAAGCCTTCAAATAAAATCATTTACCTTTGAAGAACTTCTGATGTTTTCAATGAGGATACTCTCAGTTAGATAGCAGATGCTCAGTTTTTCCAAAAAGATTCCTTGTGTATTAGCAATAGCTCCGTTTTATACATCACATTTGGCTACCAAAAAAAATCCATAAATTCAGTCCTCAAAACGCAAACTTTTTTCCAAATTAACTCCATAATATCGACTGAAAACATGGCAGACGTTGTTTAGAATCAATCCTCAAGGTGTTTTTCACATATCTCTTCATTGATACATCGTTCTTGGAAACATGGTTTCTCTCCTGAATCCCAGGAGAAAATGCCTGCACCTGAAGATTACGCACAAATTTAGACAAAGGACACCGGGCGGACCTCTGGAAAATGTAGTCTCTTATGGCCAATCTTCCAATGATATGCCTACAAATACGTCACAATGCTGCTAAGACCTTGGGCGAACGACAGAAAGTGTAGGCTCATTCGTTGCGCAATCACAGCCATATAAGGAGAGAATGGAAAACAGAGCTTCAGAAATTCTGCTAATTCCTGGGTGATGCATCATCTTGGTTTCGCCTGTAGAATGAGTTCTGGGGCACTTACAGACAAAATCTTTGCAGATTCTGAAACTTCAGAGTGTTTTCTTTCCAAAACTGTCAAGAATATGCATAGTCGAGCATCTTTTCGTGACAAAATATCGCGCTTAAAACGGGAACGTTTTTTATCCAAAAATGAAATAGCGCCCCTAGAGCTCTAACTGGTTAAATCTAGTTTTTGATTGAGGATATCCAGTTTAAATCTAGCTTTTGAGTGAGGATATCCAGTTTAAATCTAGCTTTTGAGTGAGAATATCCAGTTTGAATCTATCTTTTGAGTGAGGATATCCCGTTTGAATCTCACTTTAGTGTGAGGATATCAAATTTAAATCTAGTTTTTGAGTGAGATTATACATTTTAAATCTAGTTTTTGAGTGAGGATATCCTGTGTAAATCTAGCTTTTGAGTGAGGATATCCTGTGTAAATCTAGATTTGAGTGAGGATATCCAGTTTGTAATTCATGTTTTGTTTCTCTCTCCTCAGTGAAGAATGGAAACAAGAAGGATGAGAAGAACAAAAAGGGAACATTGAAAACTCCCAACAGCATCAACGAGGGAGAGGGCCAATACAAGTCAGCAAAAGAGGGTGATTCATGAAGGATATACCAACACACACACACACACACGCACATACACACACACACACACACACACACACACACACACACACACACACACACATGCACACACACACACACACACACACACACACACACACACACTGACTGACAAACACACGCACACACACACACATACACACACACTGACTGACAGACACAGACACAGACACACACACACACACACACACACACACACTGACTGACAGACACACACAGACACACACAGTGTGTCTCTAACTATCCTTCTCCAGTTGACTGAATTCAAAAAGCTGATTTTATTTTCCCTCTGAGGAGAAACCCTGGCAGGAAAGACGATGCTTGAAAGGATAAGTCACAGGATGAGATCCAAATGGCACCCTATTTCCTGTTAGTGCACTACTTTTTACCAGGGCACTGTGGGGACCAGAGCCCTTTGGACCGTGGTCAACAGTAGTGCACTACTTTTTACCAGGGCACTGTGGGGACCAGAGCCCTTTGGGCCGTGGTCAACAGTAGTGCACTACTTTTTACCAGGGCACTGTGGGGACCAGAGCCCTTTGGACCGTGGTCAACAGTAGTGCACTACTTTTTACCAGGGCACTGTGGGGACCAGAGCCCTTTGGACCGTGGTCAACAGTAGTGCACTATATAAGGAATAGGGTGCCATTTGGGACGAAGTCACATAGACGGCTGTCCTCTTAGCAGATTAAATATTGTGTTTGGTTGCTATGGATCATGTCCTGGTTGTTATGGATCATGCCCTGGTTGCTATGGATCATGCCCTGGTTGTTATGGATCATGTCCTGGTTGTTATGGATCATGTCCTGGTTGCTATGGATCATGCCCTGGTTGCTATGGATCACGTCCTGGTTGCTATGGATCATGTCTTGGTTGTTATGGATCAAGTCCTGGTTGTTATGGATCATGTCCTGGTTGTTATGGATCATGTCCTGGTTGTTATGGATCATGTCCTGGTTGTTATGGATCATGTCCTGGTTGTTATGGATCACGTCCTGGTTGTTATGGATCACGTCCTGGTTGTTATGGATCATGTCCTGGTTGCTATGGATCATGTCCTGGTTGTTATGGATCATGTCCTGGTTGTTATGGATCACGTCCTGGTTGTTATGGATCATGTCCTGGTTGTTATGGATCATGTCCTGGTTGTTATGGATCACGTCCTGGTTGTTATGGATCATGTCCTGGTTGTTATGGATCATGTCCTGGTTGTTATGGATCACGTCCTGGTTGTTATGGATCACGTCCTGGTTGTTATGGATCACGTCCTGGTTGTTATGGATCATGTCCTGGTTGCTATGGATCATGTCCTGGTTGTTATGGATCATGTCCTGGTTGTTATGGATCATGTCCTGGTTGTTATGGATCACGTCCTGGTTGTTATGGATCACGTCCTGGTTGTTATGGATCACGTCCTGGTTGTTATGGATCATGTCCTGGTTGCTATGGATCACGTCCCTGTTGTTATGGATCATGTCCTGGTTGCTATGGATCATGTCCTGGTTGTTATGGATCATGTCCTGGTTGTTATGGATCATGTCCTGGTTGTTATGGATCACGTCCTGGTTGTTATGGATCATGTCCTGGTTGTTATGGATCACGTCCTGGTTGTTATGGATCACGTCCTGGTTGTTATGGATCATGTCCTGGTTGTTATGGATCATGTCCTGGTTGTTATGGATCACGTCCTGGTTGTTATGGATCACGTCCTGGTTGTTATGGATCATGTCCTGGTTGCTATCGATCACGTCCTGGTTGTTATGGATCATGTCCTGGTTGTTATGGATCACGTCCTGGTTGTTATGGATCACGTCCTGGTTGTTATGGATCATGTCCTGGTTGCTATCGATCACGTCCTGGTTGTTATGGATCATGTCCTGGTTGTTATGGATCATGTCCTGGTTGTTATGGATCATGTCCTGGTTGTTATGGATCATGTCCTGGTTGTTATGGATCACGTCCTGGTTGTTATGGATCACGTCCTGGTTGTTATGGATCATGTCCTGGTTGTTATGGATCATGTCCTGGTTGTTATGGATCATGTCCTGGTTGTTATGGATCATGTCCTGGTTGTTATGGATCACGTCCTGGTTGTTATGGATCACGTCCTGGTTGTTATGGATCATGTCCTGGTTGCTATCGATCACGTCCTGGTTGTTATGGATCATGTCCTGGTTGTTATGGATCATGTCCTGGTTGTTATGGATTATGTCCTGGTTGCTATGGATCACGTCCTGGTTGTTATGGATCACGTCCTGGTTGTTATTAATCACGTCCTGGTTGTTATGGATCACGTCCTGGTTGTTATGGATTATGTCCTGTTTGCTATGGATCATGTCCTGGTTGTTATGGATCATGTCCTGTTTGTTATGGATCATGTCCTGTTTGCTATGGATCACGTCCTGGTTGTTATGGATGATTTCCTAGTTGCTATGGATCATTTCCTGGTTGTTATGGATCATGTCCTGGGTTGTTATGGATCATGTCCTGGTTGCTATGGATCATGTCCTGGTTGTTATGGATCATTTCCTGGTTGCTATGGATCATGTCCTGGTTGCTATGGAGAATTTCCTGGTTGCTATGGATCATGTCCTGGTTGCTATGGATCATGTCCTGGTTGTTATGGATCATGTCCTGGTTGTTATGGATCATGTCCTGGTTGTTATGGATCATGTCCTGGTTGTTATGGATCACGTCCTGGTTGTTATGGATCATGTCCTGGTTGTTTTGGATCATGTCCTGGTTGTTATGGATCATGTCCTGTTTGCTATGGATCACGTCCTGTTTGCTATGGATCACGTCCTGTTTGCTATGGATCACGTCCTGTTTGCTATGGATCACGTCCTGGTTGTTATGGATGATTTCCTAGTTGCTATGGATCATTTCCTGGTTGCTATGGATCATTTCCTGGTTGTTATGGTTCATTTCCTGGTTGCTATGGATCATGTCCTGGTTGCTATGGATAATTTCCTGTTTGTTATGGATCATGTCCTGGGTTGTTATGGATCATGTCCTGGTTGCTATGGATCATGTCCTGGTTGTTATGGATCATTTCCTGGTTGCTATGGATCATGTCCTGGTTGCTATGGAGAATTTCCTGGTTGCTATGGATCATGTCCTGGTTGCTATGGATCATGTCCTGGTTGTTATGGATCATTTCCTGGTTGCTATGGATCATGTCCTGGTTGCTATGGAAAATTTCCTGGTTGCTATGGATCATGTCCTGGTTGCTATGGATCATGTCCTGGTTGTTATGGATCATTTCCTGGTTGCTATGGATCATGTCCTGGTTGCTATGGATCATGTCCTGGTTGTTATGGATCATTTCATGGTTGCTATGGATCATGTCCTGGTTGCTATGGATCATGTCCTGGTTGTTATGGATCATTTCCTGGTTGCTATGGATCATGTCCTGGTTGCTATGGATCACGTCCTGGTTGTTATGGATCACTTCCTAATAGTCCAACAGGAGCCAAGATGATCTAGCCTGATCCCCCAACCTGGTTCCAGATCTGTTTGTGTTGTCTTGCCAACATGGTCTCAGATCTGTTTGTGTTGCCTCGCCAACATGGTTCCAGATCTGTTTGTGTTGTCTTGCCAACCTGGTCCCAGATCTGTTTGTGTTGTCTTGCCAACATGGTCCCAGATCTGTTTGTGTTGCCTTGCCAACATGGTCCCAGATCTGTTTGTGTTGTCTTGCCAACATAGTCCCAGATCTGTTTGTGTTGCCTTGCCAACATGGTCTCAGATCTGTTTGTGTTGCCTTGCCAACATGGTTCCAGATCTGTTTGTGTTGCCTTGCCAACATGGTCTCGGATCTGTTTGTGTTGCCTTGCCAACATGGTCTCAGATCTGTTTGTGTTGCCTTGCCAACATGGTCCCAGATCTGTTTGTGTTGCCTTGCCAACATGGTCCCAGATCTGTTTGTGTTGTCTTGCCAACATAGTCCCAGATCTGTTTGTGTTGCCTTGCCAACATGGTCTCAGATCTGTTTGTGTTGCCTTGCCAACATGGTTCCAGATCTGTTTGTGTTGCCTTGCCAACATGGTCTCGGATCTGTTTGTGTTGCCTTGCCAACATGGTCTCAGATCTGTTTGTGTTGTCTTGCCAACATGGTCCCAGATCTGTTTGTGTTGCCTTGCCAACATGGTCCCAGATCTGTTTGTGTTGTCTTGCCAACATAGTCCCAGATCTGTTTGTGTTGCCTTGCCAACATGGTCTCAGATCTGTTTGTGTTGCCTTGCCAACATGGTTCCAGATCTGTTTGTGTTGCCTTGCCAACATGGTCTCGGATCTGTTTGTGTTGCCTTGCCAACATGGTCTCAGATCTGTTTGTGTTGCCTTGCCAACATGGTCCCAGATCTGTTTGTGTTGCCTTGCCAACATGTTTGGACCAGGCAAATGCTGCTCCAAGTCCCAGAACCATGTCCAATAGTCTGTGGTCCAGTGGAGCATCTATCTCACCACTCTGCTCCAAGCCACAATGACCACACAATGACTCCAGTCATCTATCATGTTGATTCATATGACTACAGTCATCTATTATGTTGATTCATATGACTCCAGTCATGTATCATGTTGATTCATATGACCAGTCATGTATCATGTTGATTTATATGACTCCAGTCATGTATCATGTTGATTCATATGACTCCAGTCATGTATTATGTTGATTCATATGACTCCAGTCATGTATTATGTTGATTCATATGACCAGTCATGTATCATGTTGATTTATATGACTCCAGTCATGTATCATGTTGATTCATATGACTCCAGTCATGTATTATGTTGATTCATATGACTCCAGTCATGTATTATGTTGATTCATATGACCAGTCATGTATCATGTTGATTTATATGACTCCAGTCATGTATCATGTTGATTCATATGACTCCAGTCATCTATTACGTTGATTCATATGACTCCAGTCATGTATCATGTTGATTCATATGACTCCAGTCATGTATCATGTTGATTCATATGACTCCAGTCATGTATCATGTTGATTCATATGACTCCAGTCATGTATCATGTTGATTCATATGACTCCAGTCATGTATCATGTTGATTCATATGACTCCAGTCATGTATCATGTTGATTCATATGACTCCAGTCATGTATCATGTTGATTCATATGACTCCAGTTATGTATCATGTTGATTCATATGACTCCAGTCATGTATCATGTTGATTCATATGACTCCAGTCATGTATCATGTTGATTCATATGACTCCAGTCATGTATCATGTTGATTCATATGACTCCAGTCATGTATCATGTTGATTCATATGACTCCAGTCATGTATCATGTTGATTCATATGACTCCAGTCATGTATCATGTTGATTCATATGACTCCAGTTATGTATCATGTTGATTCATATGACTCCAGTCATGTATCATGTTGATTCATATGACTCCAGTTATGTATCATGTTGATTCATATGACTCCAGTTATGTATCATGTTGATTCATATGACTCCAGTCATGTATCATGTTGATTCATTAGTGGTGCAGCAGCATACCGACGGAAGCTTCTTCCCACCGTTTCGTTTTGCCATTTAATCAATGAGCATCATGTTATTTCTTAATCTGGGCTTTTTGTTTCAAAGACATTAAGTGGGTATTACCCTGTTGCATTCAAGATGGTTGCTGTATAACACCAGGGTCAAGGTTTACTAACTCTCCAGGAAGAAGAAACAGAGAAATAGTCCAAGACAAGTAGAAGGGTTAACATTTCAACTTTAAAGGGAGAATTCAGAAGTGACTTAGGGTTGTGAGGTGACCATTGGATCCCAGAATGGTTTTAACCTGTTGGAACTTGTCTCTCCCGCTCTTTCTTTCCCCACCCCTTTCATTGTGTAACAAGCCGTCATATCTGGTTAGTCCACTAGGGACTTTTCATTGTGTAACAAGCCGTCATATCGGGTTAGTCCACTAGGGACTTTTCATTGTGTAACAAGCCGTCATATCTGGTTAGTCCACGAGGGACTTTTCATTGTGTAACAAGCCGTCATATCGGGTTAGTCCACTAGGGACTTTTCATTTTGTAACAAGCCGTCATATCTGGTTAGTCCACTAGGGACTTTTCATTGTGTAACAAGCCGTCATATCGGGTTAGTCCACTAGGGGCTTTTCATTGTGTAACAAGCCGTCATATCGGGTTAGTCCACTAGGGACTTTTCATTGTGTAACAAGCCGTCATATCGGGTTAGTCCACTAGGGACTTTTCATTGTGTAACAAGCCGTCATATCGGGTTAGTCCACTAGGGACTTTTCATTGTGTAACAAGCCGTCATATCGGGTTAGTCCACTAGGGACTTTTCATTGTGTAACAAGCCGTCATATCGGGTTAGTCCACTAGGGACTTTTCATTGTGTAACAAGCCGTCATATCGGGTTAGTCCACTAGGGACTTTTCATTGTGTAACAAGCCGTCATATCGGGTTAGTGCACTGGGGACTTTTCATTGCATTATGTTAGTAATCAATTCAACCTATACTGTGTGTGTTTATGTTTAATTAAATATAGTTAATTGATTTGTAAAAATAGCCGTCATCACATTAATGATAGTCTTGTCACGACACTGAGGTGACCGTTGGATCCCAGGATGGTTTTAACATGCTGAAACATGGGAACACACCACTGGCATGTCTGGCAGAGAGACTGAGGTGACCCGTTGGATACCAGGATGGTTTAAACATGTTGGAACATGGGAACACAACACTGGCATGTCTGGCAGAGAGACTGACGCTGTAAAGTAGTTCAAGAAACACACAGACACTTTCTAACCTGCTCTCGGCTCCCAATCCCAAGACATGATTTTAGGACTGCAGTTATTGTTGAATACGTACCTGTTTATTCAATCAAAATATATGCCTTTAGTGCTTGGGGTATAGTTTTTCTGGACTGTAGATGATTTATGGCCTGTATTTGACAGTTTAATCATGGCTAAAGTTTGAAAACTCACATTTTTTGTGTGTGTTATTTTCCTAAAGGAGAAACCAAATGGCAAAACATTCACAGATAATCAAATTAATGTGTTGGAAGAGTTTTTTTCTCCCAGGTATTGTTCTGTGTCCATAACTCATGGAGATAATACTGGAGGAAGAACCAAGGAAACAGCAGGTATTGTCCTGTGTCCATAACTCATGGAGATAATACTGGAGGAAGAACCAAGGAAACAACAGTGTCCATAACTCATGGATATAATACTGGAGGAAGAACCAAGGAAACAACAGGAATTGTCCTGTGTCCATAACTCATGGAGATAATACTGGAGGAAGAACCAAGGAAACAACAGGTATTGTCCTGTGTCCATAACTCATGGAGATAATACTGGAGGAAGAACCAAGGAAACAACAGTGTCCATAACTCATGGAGATAATACTGGAGGAAGAACCAAGGAAACAACAGGAATTGTCCTGTGTCCATAACTCATGGAGATAATACTGGAGGAAGAACCAAGGAAACAGCAGGTATTGTCCTGTGTCCATAACTCATGGAGATAATACTGGAGGAAGAACCAAGGAAACAGCAGGTATTGTCCTGTGTCCATAACTCATGGAGATAATACTGGAGGAAGAACCAAGGAAACAACAGGAATTGTCCTGTGTCCATAACTCATGGAGATAATACTGGAGGAAGAACCAAGGAAACAGCAGGTATTGTCCTGTGTCCATAACTCATGGAGATAATACTGGAGGAAGAACCAAGGAAACAACAGGAATTGTCCTGTGTCCATAACTCATGGAGATAATACTGGAGGAAGAACCAAGGAAACAACAGGTATTGTCCTGTGTCCATAACTCATGGAGATAATACTGGAGGAAGAACCAAGGAAACAACAGGAATTGTCCTGTGTCCATAACTCATGGAGATAATACTGGAGGAAGAACCAAGGAAACAGCAGGTATTGTCCTGTGTCCATAACTCATGGAGATAATACTGGAGGAAGAACCAAGGAAACAACAGGAATTGTCCTGTGTCCATAACTCATGGAGATAATACTGGAGGAAGAACCAAGGAAACAACAGGAATTGTCCTGTGTCCATAACTCATGGAGATAATACTGGAGGAAGAACCAAGGAAACAACAGGTATTGTCCTGTGTCCATAACTCATGGAGATAATACTGGAGGAAGAACCAAGGAAACAACAGGAATTGTCCTGTGTCCATAACTCATGGAGATAATACTGGAGGAAGAACCAAGGAAACAACAGGTATTGTCCTGTGTCCATAACTCATGGAGATAATACTGGAGGAAGAACCAAGGAAACAACAGGAATTGTCCTGTGTCCATAACTCATGGAGATAATACTGGAGGAAGAACCAAGGAAACAACAGGAATTACATTACATTCCCTACTACACTGAAGCAGGGATTTATTTGTGTTGAATTGTTTGATCATGTCTTTAGCCTTTAGAATGCTCAGCAGCGATAGCGCTATGATTTAGATTTTTTGTTGTTCAATCCAGATGTTTCCCAAAGAGTTGATATCTGTAGTAAAACCACAAGAAGAGCAGCCTGGAATAATTTGGTGGGACCAATGTCAAGCACAATTGAATTCCAAGTCTTTATTGATGCTTTATAAACATGCCTTTGATGTGCAGCTGTCTGTCTGGCAATGCATGCTGGGAGTAGAGTGATCCAGCAGAGCAGAGTGTGGTGTGTGTGTGTGTGTGTGTGTGCCCGTGCGCATTCATGTGTGCGTACTAGTGCGCATGTGTCTGTCATTGTGCTTTGGTCAAAAGTAGTGCACTTCTCTCTCTGCTTGTTTTACCTGTTAACCTGTTAACCTTGGTTGATGAGTCTGATCTTGTTTTACCTGTTAACCTTGGTTGATAAGTCTGCTGTGAGAGGCTGTGAGGGCTCAGGCTGACCCTGATACGTTCTGATGCCGCGCTTTGGAGTCACGCTAATAAATTATGTGTCTGTTGGCAGTCTGGGAACAGCTCTCAGTGTTTTCCTCAGCTGGCAGAGGTTACAACAACTCATTTACTTACTTATTCCACTCTGTTCTAAAAGTTTCCACAGAAACGCAGATGTCTCAGAGACGTTGTTGCCCACTGCATCGCAGTGCTTGAGGCGTCACTACAGCCCCGGGTTTGATCCCAGGGGTGACTGGGAGACCCGTGAGGCGGCGCACAATTGGCCCAGGTTAGGGGAGGGTTTGGCCGGCCGGGATTTCCTTGTCCCAACGGGCTCTGGCGCCTGCAAGCTGACATCGGTTGTCAGTTGGATGGTGTTTCCTCCGACACATTGGTGCGGCTGGCTTCCGGGTTAACCGAGCAATGTGTCAAGAAGCAGTGTGGCTTGGCGGGGTCGTGTTTCGGAGGACGTTTGGCTCTCGACCTTCACCTCTCCCGAGTCCGTACGGGAGTTGCAGCGATGAGACAAGACTGTAACTACCAATTGGATATCAGGACATTGGTGTGAAAAAAGGAAAATAATAGTAATAATATGATGTTGTCAGATCAGATCTCACCTAGCCTGGTCTCAGATATGATCTCACCTAGCCTGGTCTCAGATCTGATCTCACCTAGCCTGGTCTCAGATATGATCTCACCTAGCCTGGTCTCAGATCAGATCTCACCTAGCCTGGTCTCAGATCAGATCTCACCTAGCCTGGTCTCAGATCAGATCTCACCTAGCCTGGTCTCAGATCTGATCTCACCTAGCCTGGTCTCAGATCTGATCTCACCTGGCCTGGTCTCAGATCTGATCTCACCTGGCCTGGTCTCAGATCTGATCTCACCTAGCCTGGTCTCAGATCAGATCTCACCTAGCCTGGTCTCAGATCAGATCTCATCTAGCCTGGTCTCAGATCTGATCTCACCTAGCCTGGTCTCAGATCAGATCTCACCTAGCCTGGTCTCAGATCTGATCTCACCTAGCCTGGTGTCAGATCAGATCTCACCTAGCCTGGTCTCAGATCTGATCTCACCTAGCCTGGTCTCAGATCAGATCTCACCTAGCCTGGTCTCAGATCTGATCTCACCTAGCCTGGTCTCAGATCTGATCTCACCTAGCCTGGTCCCAGATATATTTGTGCTTTTACCTTCTCCATCCTCATTGTTATGCCAAAATGTATTGCATGACAATTCCATAAGGAGTTGCCAAGAGAGCTATAACAGACTGGCACCAAGAATGAGAAAGAGCCTGACCAGACTTGAATCCAATGTTGTGTTTAGCCCCTGCCTACTGCGGTGATGTAGCGTCTTGTGCTCTAGCTAGCTAATCAACAACCATAATAAACGATTTGATAATTTGCACGAAGATGACTTTATGACTTCCCAGCGAACCAAAATTGGTTCTGTGAAAGTTCTCAGAACATTCATTAGGTCTCGCGGCAAATGTTCTCATACCACAAAAGAACTGTCCAGGCTGGTGATTATACAATGTTTGTTTAAAACATTCGCCTGATGTTGGAAGAACATTCCTAGAACATTTAATCTGTTCTTTAAAGGTTCTCAGAATGGTTAATTTAGTTGTGGCGACAGTGTGGTGAGAATATTGTGGGAACAGTCTGGTTAAAATGTTGTGGGAACAGTCTGGTTAGAATGTTGTGGGAATAGTCTGGTGAGAATGTTGTTGGAACAGTCTGGTTAAAATGTTGTGGGAACAGTCTGGTTAGAATGTTGTGGGAACAGTCTGATTAAAATGTTGTGGGAACAGTCTGGTTAGAATGCTGTGGGGACAGTCTGGTTAGAATGTTGTGGAAACAGTCTGGTTAGAATGTTGTGGGAACAGTCTGGTTAGAATGTTGTGGGAATAGTCTGGTTAGAATGTTGTGGGAACAGTCTGGTGAGAATGTTGTGGGAACAGTCTGGTTAGAATGTTGTGGGAACATTCTGGTTAGAATGTTGTGGGAACAGTCTGGTTAGAATGCTGTGGGGACAGTCTGGTGAGAATGTTGTGGGAACAGTCTGGTTAGAACGTTGTGGGAACAGTCTGGTGAGAATGTTATGGGAACAGTCTGGTGAGAATGTTGTGGGGACAGTCTGGTTAGAATGTTGTGGGGACAGTCTGGTGAGAATGTTGTGGGAACAGTCTGGTGAGAATGTTGTGGGGACAGTCTGGTTAGAATGTTGTGGGGACAGTCTGGTGAGAATGTTGTGGGAACAGTCTGGTGAGAATGTTGTGGGGACAGTCTGGTGAGAATGTTGTGGGAACAGTCTGGTGAGAATGTTGTGGGAACAGTCTGGTTAGAATGTTGTGGGAACAGTCTGGTTAGAATGTTGTGGAAACAGTCTGGTGAGAATGTTGTGGAAACAGTCTGGTGAGAATGCTGTGGGAACAGTCTGGTTAGAATGTTGTGGGAACAGTCTGGTGAGAATGTTGTGGGGACATCACAAAATATATGTTCCCAAACACAAAAACTGTGCAGTTGGGAAGATGGATTCAACAATGTTTCTTTTAGGGTGCAAAAAACATTCAGACGATGCTGCAAGAATGTCCCTAGAACACATTTTGTCTGTTCTTTAACAGTTCCCAGAATGTTTCATTAGGTTGTGGGAACATTGTGAGGGATATTACTATAGATAGTTTTCTCAAAACACTTAAACTGTCCTATTGTGCTGACACTCAGCTCATGTTTGTATCAGGGTACACAAAACATTCCTTTTGATGTTCCATTAATGTTGACAGAACAGTCGTTGAGGTATTTAAACGGTTCCTCAAGCATTTAATTAGGTTGTGGGAACAGTGTCGGTACATTACAATAAATAAGTTCACAAGATATACTCAGTCATACAATGTTTAAGTTACGGTTGTAAAGGACATTCCCATAATATTGCAAGAATGTTGGCAGAACACCCAAATCGTTCACAGAACATTTTATTATCTTTTTTTGGGGGGGGGGGGGGGAGTTGTCTGGGATGTTGCAAGAATATTCTTGTGATATTCACATAGATTACACAGAACATTCCCACAACGTTGCACAATGTTCCACAATGTTCCAAATAAGTATGTTTTTTTAATGATGTTCATAACATATCTGTTTCATTGTTTAACATAATATTCCATTGATGTTCACGCAATATACATTTTTACCTTGTCTTGGAGGTCCTCCAAATATTTAAAGAACATTTTGAAAATGTTATATTTAACATACTTTTACATAATATTACCGAAACATTATCAGCATGCAAATGTGTAGCTCCTTAAAGCAGATTGGAATTCATCCCCGTTATGTTTCTCTACAGATTTAACGGCAATTCACATTTTGAAGGTGATATAGACACATTTTAATTTCATTCGTAGGACATTTGAACAGCATTTAATCATACAAACAAAAACATATTTTTTTACACTTCATATGTTGACAATCTGCATATTATTTAATTCACAGGACATTTAAACAGCATTTAACTTCTTATGGCTGGGGGCAGTATTGAGTAGCGTGGATGAATAAGGTGCCCAGAGTAAACTGCCTGCTACTCAGTCCCAGTTGCTAGTATATTCATATTATTAGTATATTTTGATAGAAAACACTCTGAAGTTTCGAATAATGTTTGAATGATGTCTGTGAGTATAACAGAACTCATATGGCAGGCAAAAAACCTGAGAAAAAAATCCAACCAGGCTGTGGAAGATCTGAGGTTGGACGATTTTGAACTCATTCCCTATTGAAGATACATTGGGATATTGGTCATGTTGCACTTCCTAAGGCTTCCACTAGATGTCAATAGTCTTTCGAAACTGGTTTGAGGCTTCTACTGTAAAGGAGGGGCTCATAAGGGCTGTTTGAGTCAGTGGTCTGGCAGAGTGCCACGGGCTCGTGACGCGCAGTCATGAGAGGTAGCTCGTGTTCCATTTCTTTTCTACAGACAAAGGAATTGTCCGGTAGGAACAATTTATGTTAAAAACATCCTAAAGATTGATTCTATACATCGTTTGACATGTTTCTACGGACTGTAACGGAACGTTTTGACATTTCGTCTGCTCCTAGTGAAAGCTCTTCGTGACTTTTGGATTTGTTTACAAAACGCGCTAACAAAAGTAGCTATTTGGACATAAATGATGGAGATTATCGAACAAAACAAAACATTTATTGTGGAACTGGGATTCCTGGGAGTGCATTCTGATGAAGATCATCAAAAGTAAGTGAATATGTATAATGTTATTTCTGACTTCTGTTGACTGCACAATATGGAGGATATCTGTTTGCCTGGATTTATACATCTGTACAAGATAAATACACCCTCTCTTCTTCATAGATTATGTCTAATCCTCAAAATGACCAGGGCCCATAGGGAACATGTAGGGTACTTCTGACCAGGGCCCATAGGGAAGATGTAGAGTACATATGACCAGGGCCCATAGGGAATATGGATAGATAGAATCAGATGCCATTTGGGGGCCAACAGTTTGATTTGTGCTCGACAGGATGGCATGTACTCTGTTTTTCCCTGTTAGCTTGTGCTCTTGGTATGTTCCAAACGGCACCCTATATAGTGCACTACATAGAGAAGAGTGTGGCGTTTGGAATGCACTCTCTCTCTCTCTTTCTCTCTCTCTCTCTCTCTCTCTGTCTCTCTCTCTCTCTCTCTCTCTCTTTCTCTCTCTCTCTCTCTCTCTCTCTCTCTCTCTCTCTCTCTCTCTCTCTCTCTCTGTCTCTCTCCTCTCTCTCTCTCTCTCTCTCTCTCTCACACTCTTTCTCTCTCTCTCTCTGTGTGTGGATGTTAAGCCTGCTGTGAGAGCTCAGGTTGACCCTAATGAGTTCTGATGCCACGCTGAACAAACACCGCTGGGTCTAGGTACTGTGTTGTATGGGCTTGTCCCAAATGGCACCGTGTTCCCTACAGATGTGCCGTCTTAATTTGATCACCCTGTTGCAGGAGAAAAAAAGGCTTCTGAACTTTGTAAGTTTCCACTTTAAAATTTCAGATTTGAATTTGACTTTGCGACATTTGGGACACAAATAGTGTGTGTACAGGTAACAGCCAACATAATAGAAACATTTGAGTAAATGAGGGGACACAAAGTATATTGAAACAGGTGCTTCCACACAGGTGTGTTTTCTGAGTTCATTAAGCAACTAACATCCCATCATACTTAGGGTAATGTATTAAAATGCTGAGCAGGCCATTATTTTGGCTACCGTGGCTATGCCCCCAATAGGACGGAAATTCCTCAATCCACTGGTGGTCACTGAAGGTATTGGATGAGCATCAAAACGATGTAAACCATTAGCCATGGTCGTCTCAATCACCAGATCTCAACCCGTATGGGAGATTCTGGAGCCGGCGCCTGAGACTGCGTTTTCCCTCCATTATCAACGGAACACTAAATGATGGAATTTCTCACGGAAGAATGATGTCACAATAGAGTTCCAGACACCTGTATAATCTCTATCAAGGTGGTTTGAAGCTGTTCTGGCTGCTGGTGGCCCAACACCCCATTAAGACACGTTATGTTAGTAGTTACCTGTTCTGGTCCAACACCCCATTAAGACACGTTATGTTAGTAGTTACCTGTTCTGGTCCAACACCCTATTAAGACACGTTATGTTAGTAGTTACCTGTTCTGGTCCAACACCCCATTAAGACACGTTATGTTAGTAGTTACCTGTTCTGGTCCAACACCCTATTAAGACACGTTATGTTAGTAGTTACCTGTTCTGGTCCAACACCCTATTAAGACACGTTATGTTAGTAGTTACCTGTTCTGGTCCAACACCCTATTAAGACACGTTATGTTAGTAGTTACCTGTTCTGGTCCAACACCCTATTAAGACACGTTATGTTAGTAGTTACCTGTTCTGGTCCAACACCCCATTAAGACACGTTATGTTAGTAGTTACCTGTTCTGGTGGTCCAACACCCTATTAAGACACGTTATGTTAGTAGTTACCTGTTCTGGTGGTCCAACACCCTATTAAGACACGTTATGTTAGTAGTTACCTGTTCTGGTCCAACACCCTATTAAGACACGTTATGTTAGTAGTTACCTGTTCTGGTCCAACACCCCATTAAGACACGTTATGTTAGTAGTTACCTGTTCTGGTGGTCCAACACCCTATTAAGACACGTTATGTTAGTAGTTACCTGTTCTGGTCCAACACCCTATTAAGACACGTTATGTTAGTAGTTACCTGTTCTGGTCCAACACCCTATTAAGACACGTTATGTTAGTAGTTACCTGTTCTGGTCCAATACCCTATTAAGACACGTTATGTTAGTAGTTACCTGTTCTGGTCCAACACCCCATTAAGACACGTTATGTTAGTAGTTACCTGTTCTGGTCCAACACCCTATTAAGACACGTTATGTTAGTAGTTACCTGTTCTGGTGGTCCAACACCCTATTAAGACACGTTATGTTAGTAGTTACCTGTTCTGGTCCAACACCCTATTAAGACACGTTATGTTAGTAGTTACCTGTTCTGGTCCAATACCCCATTAAGACACGTTATGTTAGTAGTTACCTGTTCTGGTCCAACACCCTATTAAGACACGTTATGTTAGTAGTTACCTGTTCTGGTCCAACACCCCATTAAGACACGTTATGTTAGTAGTTACCTGTTCTGGTCCAACACCCCATTAATACACGTTATGTTAGTAGTTACCTGTTCTGGTGGTCCAACACCCTATTAAGACACGTTATGTTAGTAGTTACCTGTTCTGGTCCAACATCCTATTAAGACACGTTATGTTAGTAGTTACCTGTTCTGGTGGTCCAACACCCCATTAAGACACGTTATGTTAGTAGTTACCTGTTCTGGTCCAACACCCTATTAAGACACGTTATGTTAGTAGTTACCTGTTCTGGTCCAACATCCTATTAAGACACGTTATGTTAGTAGTTACCTGTTCTGGTCCAACACCCCATTAAGACACGTTATGTTAGTAGTTACCTGTTCTGGTCCAATACCCCATTAAGACACGTTATGTTAGTAGTTACCTGTTCTGGTCCAATACCCCATTAAGACACGTTATGTTAGTAGTTACCTGTTCTGGTGGTCCAACACCCTATTAAGACACGTTATGTTAGTAGTTACCTGTTCTGGTCCAACACCCTATTAAGACACGTTATGTTAGTAGTTACCTGTTCTGGTGGTCCAACACCCTATTAAGACACGTTATGTTAGTAGTTACCTGTTCTGGTCCAACATCCTATTAAGACATGTTATGTTAGTAGTTACCTGTTCTGGTCCAACACCCCATTAAGACACGTTATGTTAGTAGTTACCTGTTCTGGTCCAACACCCTATTAAGACATGTTATGTTAGTAGTTACCTGTTCTGGTCCAACATCCTATTAAGACATGTTATGTTAGTAGTTACCTGTTCTGGTGGTCCAACACCCTATTAAGACACGTTATGTTAGTAGTTACCTGTTCTGGTCCAACACCCTATTAAGACATGTTATGTTAGTAGTTACCTGTTCTGGTCCAACACCCCATTAAGACACGTTATGTTAGTAGTTACCTGTTCTGGTCCAACACCCTATTAAGACATGTTATGTTAGTAGTTACCTGTTCTGGTCCAACATCCTATTAAGACATGTTATGTTAGTAGTTACCTGTTCTGGTGGTCCAACACCCTATTAAGACACGTTATGTTAGTAGTTACCTGTTCTGGTCCAACACCCTATTAAGACATGTTATGTTAGTAGTTACCTGTTCTGGTCCAACATCCTATTAAGACATGTTATGTTAGTAGTTACCTGTTCTGGTCCAACACCCCATTAAGACACGTTATGTTAGTAGTTACCTGTTCTGGTGGTCCAACACCCCATTAAGACACGTTATGTTAGTAGTTACCTGTTCTGGTCCAACACCCTATTAAGACATGTTATGTTAGTAGTTACCTGTTCTGGTCCAACATCCTATTAAGACATGTTATGTTAGTAGTTACCTGTTCTGGTGGTCCAACACCCTATTAAGACACGTTATGTTAGTAGTTACCTGTTCTGGTCCAACATCCTATTAAGACATGTTATGTTAGTAGTTACCTGTTCTGGTCCAACACCCCATTAAGACACGTTATGTTAGTAGTTACCTGTTCTGGTCCAACATCCTATTAAGACATGTTATGTTAGTAGTTACCTGTTCTGGTCCAACACCCCATTAAGACACGTTATGTTAGTAGTTACCTGTTCTGGTGGTCCAACACCCCATTAAGACACGTTATGTTAGTAGTTACCTGTTCTGGTCCAACATCCTATTAAGACACGTTATGTTAGTAGTTACCTGTTCTGGTCCAACACCCCATTAAGACACGTTATGTTAGTAGTTACCTGTTCTGGTGGTTCAACACCCCATTAAGACACGTTATGTTAGTAGTTACCTGTTCTGGTCCAATACCCTATTAAGACACGTTATGTTAGTAGTTACCTGTTCTGGTCCAACACCCTATTAAGACACGTTATGTTAGTAGTTACCTGTTCTGGTCCAATACCCTATTAAGACACGTTATGTTAGTAGTTACCTGTTCTGGTGGTCCAACACCCTATTAAGACACGTTATGTTAGTAGTTACCTGTTCTGGTTCAACACCCCATTAAGACACGTTATGTTAGTAGTTACCTGTTCTGGTCCAATACCCTATTAAGACACGTTATGTTAGTAGTTACCTGTTCTGGTGGTCCAACACCCTATTAAGACACGTTATGTTAGTAGTTACCTGTTCTGGTGGTCCAACACCCCATTAAGACACGTTATGTTAGTAGTTACCTGTTCTGGTCCAACACCCTATTAAGACACGTTATGTTAGTAGTTACCTGTTCTGGTCCAACACCCTATTAAGACATGTTATGTTAGTAGTTACCTGTTCTGGTCCAACACCCCATTAAGACACGTTATGTTAGTAGTTACCTGTTCTGGTCCAACACCCCATTAAGACACGTTATGTTAGTAGTTACCTGTTCTGGTCCAACACCCCATTAAGACACGTTATGTTAGTAGTTACCTGTTCTGGTCCAACACCCTATTAAGACACGTTATGTTAGTAGTTACCTGTTCTGGTCCAACACCCTATTAAGACACGTTATGTTAGTAGTTACCTGTTCTGGTCCAACATCCCATTAAGACACGTTATGTTAGTAGTTACCTGTTCTGGTGGCCCAACACCCTATTAAGACACGTTATGTTAGTAGTTACCTGTTCTGGTCCAACACCCTATTAAGACACGTTATGTTAGTAGTTACCTGTTCTGGCCCAACACCCCATTAAGACACGTTATGTTAGTAGTTACCTGTTCTGGTCCAACACCCTATTAAGACACGTTATGTTAGTAGTTACCTGTTCTGGTCCAACACCCCATTAAGACACGTTATGTTAGTAGTTACCTGTTCTGGTGGTCCAACACCCTATTAAGACACGTTATGTTAGTAGTTACCTGTTCTGGTGGTCCAACACCCTATTTTGACACGTTATGTTAGTAGTTACCTGTTCTGGTCCAACACCCTATTAAGACACGTTATGTTAGTAGTTACCTGTTCTGGTGGTCCAACACCCTATTAAGACACGTTATGTTAGTAGTTACCTGTTCTGGTCCAACACCCCATTAAGACACGTTATGTTAGTAGTTACCTGTTCTGGTCCAACACCCTATTAAGACACGTTATGTTAGTAGTTACCTGTTCTGGTGGTCCAACACCCTATTAAGACACGTTATGTTAGTAGTTACCTGTTCTGGTCCAACACCCTATTAAGACACGTTATGTTAGTAGTTACCTGTTCTGGTCCAACACCCCATTAAGACACGTTATGTTAGTAGTTACCTGTTCTGGTCCAATACCCTATTAAGACACGTTATGTTAGTAGTTACCTGTTCTGGTCCAACACCCTATTAAGACACGTTATGTTAGTAGTTACCTGTTCTGGTCCAACACCCTATTAAGACACGTTATGTTAGTAGTTACCTGTTCTGGTGGTCCAACACCCCATTAAGACACGTTATGTTAGTAGTTACCTGTTCTGGTCCAATACCCTATTAAGACACGTTATGTTAGTAGTTACCTGTTCTGGTGGTCCAATACCCTATTAAGACACGTTATGTTAGTAGTTACCTGTTCTGGTCCAATACCCTATTAAGACACGTTATGTTAGTAGTTACCTGTTCTGGTCCAACACCCCATTAAGACACGTTATGTTAGTAGTTACCTGTTCTGGTCCAACACCCTATTAAGACACGTTATGTTAGTAGTTACCTGTTCTGGTCCAATACCCTATTAAGACACGTTATGTTAGTAGTTACCTGTTCTGGTGGTCCAACACCCTATTAAGACACGTTATGTTAGTAGTTACCTGTTCTGGTCCAACACCCTATTAAGACACGTTATGTTAGTAGTTACCTGTTCTGTTCCAACACCCTATTAAGACACGTTATGTTAGTAGTTACCTGTTCTGGTGGTCCAACACCCCATTAAGACACGTTATGTTAGTAGTTACCTGTTCTGGCCCAACACCCTATTAAGACACGTTATGTTAGTAGTTACCTGTTCTGGTCCAACACCCTATTAAGACACGTTATGTTAGTAGTTACCTGTTCTGGTCCAACACCCCATTAAGACACGTTATGTTAGTAGTTACCTGTTCTGGTCCAACACCCCATTAAGACACGTTATGTTAGTAGTTACCTGTTCTGGTCCAATACCCTATTAAGACACGTTATGTTAGTAGTTACCTGTTCTGGTCCAACACCCTATTAAGACACGTTATGTTAGTAGTTACCTGTTCTGGTCCAACACCCTATTAAGACACGTTATGTTAGTAGTTACCTGTTCTGGTCCAACACCCTATTAAGACACGTTATGTTAGTAGTTACCTGTTCTGGTCCAATACCCCATTAAGACACGTTATGTTAGTAGTTACCTGTTCTGGTGGCCCAACACCCTATTAAGACACGTTATGTTAGTAGTTACCTGTTCTGGTCCAATACCCTATTAAGACACGTTATGTTAGTAGTTACCTGTTCTGGTCCAACACCCCATTAAGACACGTTATGTTAGTAGTTACCTGTTCTGGTCCAATACCCTATTAAGACACGTTATGTTAGTAGTTACCTGTTCTGGTGGCCCAACACCCTATTAAGACACGTTATGTTAGTAGTTACCTGTTCTGGTCCAATACCCTATTAAGACACGTTATGTTAGTAGTTACCTGTTCTGGTCCAACACCCTATTAAGACACGTTATGTTAGTAGTTACCTGTTCTGGTGGTCCAACACCCCATTAAGACACGTTATGTTAGTAGTTACCTGTTCTGGTCCAACATCCTATTAAGACACGTTATGTTAGTAGTTACCTGTTCTGGTCCAACACCCTATTAAGACACGTTATGTTAGTAGTTACCTGTTCTGGTCCAACACCCCATTAAGACACGTTATGTTAGTAGTTACCTGTTCTGGTCCAATACCCTATTAAGACACGTTATGTTAGTAGTTACCTGTTCTGGTCCAACACCCTATTAAGACACGTTATGTTAGTAGTTACCTGTTCTGGTCCAACACCCTATTAAGACACGTTATGTTAGTAGTTACCTGTTCTGGTCCAATACCCTATTAAGACACGTTATGTTAGTAGTTACCTGTTCTGGTCCAACACCCCATTAAGACACGTTATGTTAGTAGTTACCTGTTCTGGTGGTCCAACACCCTATTAAGACACGTTATGTTAGTAGTTACCTGTTCTGGTCCAACACCCTATTAAGACACGTTATGTTAGTAGTTACCTGTTCTGGTCCAACACCCCATTAAGACACGTTATGTTAGTAGTTACCTGTTCTGGTCCAACACCCTATTAAGACACGTTATGTTAGTAGTTACCTGTTCTGGTCCAACACCCCATTAAGACACGTTATGTTAGTAGTTACCTGTTCTGGTGGCCCAACACCCTATTAAGACACGTTATGTTAGTAGTTACCTGTTCTGGTCCAACACCCCATTAAGACACGTTATGTTAGTAGTTACCTGTTCTGGTGGTCCAACACCCTATTAAGACACGTTATGTTAGTAGTTACCTGTTCTGGTCCAACACCCTATTAAGACACGTTATGTTAGTAGTTACCTGTTCTGGTCCAACACCCTATTAAGACACGTTATGTTAGTAGTTACCTGTTCTGGTGGTCCAACACCCTATTAAGACACGTTATGTTAGTAGTTACCTGTTCTGGTCCAACACCCCATTAAGACACGTTATGTTAGTAGTTACCTGTTCTGGTCCAACACCCTATTAAGACACGTTATGTTAGTAGTTACCTGTTCTGGTCCAACACCCTATTAAGACACGTTATGTTAGTAGTTACCTGTTCTGGTCCAACACCCTATTAAGACACGTTATGTTAGTAGTTACCTGTTCTGGTCCAACACCCTATTAAGACACGTTATGTTAGTAGTTACCTGTTCTGGTCCAACACCCTATTAAGACACGTTATGTTAGTAGTTACCTGTTCTGGTCCAACACCCTATTAAGACACGTTATGTTAGTAGTTACCTGTTCTGGTCCAACATCCTATTAAGACACGTTATGTTAGTAGTTACCTGTTCTGGTCCAACACCCTATTAAGACACGTTATGTTAGTAGTTACCTGTTCTGGTCCAACACCCCATTAAGACACGTTATGTTAGTAGTTACCTGTTCTGGTCCAACACCCCATTAAGACACGTTATGTTAGTAGTTACCTGTTCTGGTCCAATACCCCATTAAGACACGTTATGTTAGTAGTTACCTGTTCTGGTCCAATACCCCATTAAGACACGTTATGTTAGTAGTTACCTGTTCTGGTCCAATACCCCATTAAGACACGTTATGTTAGTAGTTACCTGTTCTGGTCCAACACCCCATTAAGACACGTTATGTTAGTAGTTACCTGTTCTGGTCCAACACCCTATTAAGACACGTTATGTTAGTAGTTACCTGTTCTGGCCCAACACCCTATTAAGACACGTTATGTTAGTAGTTACCTGTTCTGGTGGTCCAACACCCCATTAAGACACGTTATGTTAGTAGTTACCTGTTCTGGTCCAACACCCTATTAAGACACGTTATGTTAGTAGTTACCTGTTCTGGTCCAACACCCTATTAAGACACGTTATGTTAGTAGTTACCTGTTCTGGTCCAATACCCTATTAAGACACGTTATGTTAGTAGTTACCTGTTCTGGTCCAACACCCCATTAAGACACGTTATGTTAGTAGTTACCTGTTCTGGTCCAACACCCCATTAAGACACGTTATGTTAGTAGTTACCTGTTCTGGTCCAACACCCTATTAAGACACGTTATGTTAGTAGTTACCTGTTCTGGTCCAATACCCTATTAAGACACGTTATGTTAGTAGTTACCTGTTCTGGTCCAACACCCTATTAAGACACGTTATGTTAGTAGTTACCTGTTCTGGTCCAACACCCTATTAAGACACGTTATGTTAGTAGTTACCTGTTCTGGTCCAACACCCCATTAAGACACGTTATGTTAGTAGTTACCTGTTCTGGTGGTCCAACACCCTATTAAGACACGTTATGTTAGTAGTTACCTGTTCTGGTCCAACACCCCATTAAGACACGTTATGTTAGTAGTTACCTGTTCTGGTCCAACACCCCATTAAGACACGTTATGTTAGTAGTTACCTGTTCTGGTCCAACACCCTATTAAGACACGTTATGTTAGTAGTTACCTGTTCTGGTCCAACACCCTATTAAGACACGTTATGTTAGTAGTTACCTGTTCTGGTCCAACACCCCATTAAGACACGTTATGTTAGTAGTTACCTGTTCTGGTCCAACACCCTATTAAGACACGTTATGTTAGTAGTTACCTGTTCTGTTCCAACACCCTATTAAGACACGTTATGTTAGTAGTTACCTGTTCTGGTGGTCCAACACCCTATTAAGACACGTTATGTTAGTAGTTACCTGTTCTGGTCCAACATCCTATTAAGACACGTTATGTTAGTAGTTACCTGTTCTGGTGGTCCAACACCCTATTAAGACACGTTATGTTAGTAGTTACCTGTTCTGGTGGTCCAACACCCCATTAAGACACGTTATGTTAGTAGTTACCTGTTCTGGTCCAACATCCTATTAAGACACGTTATGTTAGTAGTTACCTGTTCTGGTCCAACACCCCATTAAGACACGTTATGTTAGTAGTTACCTGTTCTGGTCCAACACCCTATTAAGACACGTTATGTTAGTAGTTACCTGTTCTGGTCCAACACCCTATTAAGACACGTTATGTTAGTAGTTACCTGTTCTGGTCCAACACCCTATTAAGACACGTTATGTTAGTAGTTACCTGTTCTGGTCCAACACCCTATTAAGACACGTTATGTTAGTAGTTACCTGTTCTGGTGGTCCAACACCCTATTAAGACACGTTATGTTAGTAGTTACCTGTTCTGGTGGCCCAACACCCCATTAAGACACGTTATGTTAGTAGTTACCTGTTCTGGTCCAACACCCCATTAAGACACGTTATGTTAGTAGTTACCTGTTCTGGTCCAATACCCTATTAAGACACGTTATGTTAGTAGTTACCTGTTCTGGTCCAACACCCTATTAAGACACGTTATGTTAGTAGTTACCTGTTCTGGTCCAACACCCCATTAAGACACGTTATGTTAGTAGTTACCTGTTCTGGTCCAACACCCTATTAAGACACGTTATGTTGGTAGTTACCTGTTCTGGTCCAACACCCTATTAAGACACGTTATGTTAGTAGTTACCTGTTCTGGTCCAACACCCCATTAAGACACGTTATGTTAGTAGTTACCTGTTCTGGTCCAATACCCTATTAAGACACGTTATGTTAGTAGTTACCTGTTCTGGTCCAACACCCTATTAAGACACGTTATGTTAGTAGTTACCTGTTCTGGTCCAATACCCTATTAAGACACGTTATGTTAGTAGTTACCTGTTCTGGTCCAATACCCTATTAAGACACGTTATGTTAGTAGTTACCTGTTCTGGTGGTCCAACACCCTATTAAGACACGTTATGTTAGTAGTTACCTGTTCTGGTGGTCCAACACCCTATTAAGACACGTTATGTTAGTAGTTACCTGTTCTGGTCCAACACCCTATTAAGACACGTTATGTTAGTAGTTACCTGTTCTGGTGGTCCAACACCCTATTAAGACACGTTATGTTAGTAGTTACCTGTTCTGGTCCAACACCCCATTAAGACACGTTATGTTAGTAGTTACCTGTTCTGGTGGTCCAACACCCTATTAAGACACGTTATGTTAGTAGTTACCTGTTCTGGTCCAATACCCCATTAAGACACGTTATGTTAGTAGTTACCTGTTCTGGTCCAACACCCTATTAAGACACGTTATGTTAGTAGTTACCTGTTCTGGTGGTCCAACACCCCATTAAGACACGTTATGTTAGTAGTTACCTGTTCTGGTCCAATACCCTATTAAGACACGTTATGTTAGTAGTTACCTGTTCTGGTGGTCCAACACCCCATTAAGACACGTTATGTTAGTAGTTACCTGTTCTGGTCCAATACCCTATTAAGACACGTTATGTTAGTAGTTACCTGTTCTGGTCCAATACCCTATTAAGACACGTTATGTTAGTAGTTACCTGTTCTGGTCCAATACCCTATTAAGACACGTTATGTTAGTAGTTACCTGTTCTGGTCCAACACCCTATTAAGACACGTTATGTTAGTAGTTACCTGTTCTGGTCCAACACCCTATTAAGACACGTTATGTTAGTAGTTACCTGTTCTGGTCCAACACCCTATTAAGACACGTTATGTTAGTAGTTACCTGTTCTGGTCCAACACCCTATTAAGACACGTTATGTTAGTAGTTACCTGTTCTGGTCCAACACCCTATTAAGACACGTTATGTTAGTAGTTACCTGTTCTGGTCCAACACCCTATTAAGACACGTTATGTTAGTAGTTACCTGTTCTGGTCCAACACCCTATTAAGACACGTTATGTTAGTAGTTACCTGTTCTGGTGGTCCAACACCCCATTAAGACACGTTATGTTAGTAGTTACCTGTTCTGGTCCAACACCCCATTAAGACACGTTATGTTAGTAGTTACCTGTTCTGGTCCAATACCCCATTAAGACACGTTATGTTAGTAGTTACCTGTTCTGGTCCAATACCCCATTAAGACACGTTATGTTAGTAGTTACCTGTTCTGGTCCAATACCCCATTAAGACACGTTATGTTAGTAGTTACCTGTTCTGGTCCAACACCCCATTAAGACACGTTATGTTAGTAGTTACCTGTTCTGGTCCAACACCCCATTAAGACACGTTATGTTAGTAGTTACCTGTTCTGGTGGTCCAACACCCTATTAAGACACGTTATGTTAGTAGTTACCTGTTCTGGTCCAACACCCTATTAAGACACGTTATGTTAGTAGTTACCTGTTCTGGTCCAACACTCTATTAAGACACGTTATGTTAGTAGTTACCTGTTCTGGTCCAACACCCTATTAAGACACGTTATGTTAGTAGTTACCTGTTCTGGTCCAACACCCCATTAAGACACGTTATGTTAGTAGTTACCTGTTCTGGTCCAATACCCTATTAAGACACGTTATGTTAGTAGTTACCTGTTCTGGTCCAACACCCTATTAAGACACGTTATGTTAGTAGTTACCTGTTCTGGTCCAACACCCCATTAAGACACGTTATGTTAGTAGTTACCTGTTCTGGTCCAACACCCTATTAAGACACGTTATGTTAGTAGTTACCTGTTCTGGTCCAACACCCTATTAAGACACGTTATGTTAGTAGTTACCTGTTCTGGTGGTCCAATACCCTATTAAGACACGTTATGTTAGTAGTTACCTGTTCTGGTCCAATACCCTATTAAGACACGTTATGTTAGTAGTTACCTGTTCTGGCCCAACACCCTATTAAGACACGTTATGTTAGTAGTTACCTGTTCTGGTCCAACACCCTATTAAGACACGTTATGTTAGTAGTTACCTGTTCTGGTCCAACACCCTATTAAGACACGTTATGTTAGTAGTTACCTGTTCTGGTCCAACACCCTATTAAGACACGTTATGTTAGTAGTTACCTGTTCTGGTGGCCCAACACCCCATTAAGACACGTTATGTTAGTAGTTACCTGTTCTGGTGGCCCAACACCCCATTAAGACACGTTATGTTAGTAGTTACCTGTTCTGGTCCAACACCCCATTAAGACACGTTATGTTAGTAGTTACCTGTTCTGGTCCAACACCCTATTAAGACACGTTATGTTAGTAGTTACCTGTTCTGGTCCAATACCCTATTAAGACACGTTATGTTAGTAGTTACCTGTTCTGGTCCTACACCCTATTAATACACGTTATGTTAGTAGTTACCTGTTCTGGTCCAACACCCTATTAAGACACGTTATGTTAGTAGTTACCTGTTCTGGTGGTCCAACACCCTATTAAGACACGTTATGTTAGTAGTTACCTGTTCTGGTCCAACACCCCATTAAGACACGTTATGTTAGTAGTTACCTGTTCTGGTGGTCCAACACCCTATTAAGACACGTTATGTTAGTAGTTACCTGTTCTGGTGGTCCAACACCCTATTAAGACACGTTATGTTAGTAGTTACCTGTTCTGGTCCAACACCCTATTAAGACACGTTATGTTAGTAGTTACCTGTTCTGGTCCAACACCCTATTAAGACACGTTATGTTAGTAGTTACCTGTTCTGGTCCAACACCCTATTAAGACACGTTATGTTAGTAGTTACCTGTTCTGGTCCAACACCCCATTAAGACACGTTATGTTAGTAGTTACCTGTTCTGGTCCAACACCCTATTAAGACACGTTATGTTAGTAGTTACCTGTTCTGGTCCAACACCCTATTAAGACACGTTATGTTAGTAGTTACCTGTTCTGGTCCAACACCCTATTAAGACACGTTATGTTAGTAGTTACCTGTTCTGGTGGTCCAATACCCTATTAAGACACGTTATGTTAGTAGTTACCTGTTCTGGTCCAACACCCTATTAATACACGTTATGTTAGTAGTTACCTGTTCTGGTCCAACACCCTATTAAGACACGTTATGTTAGTAGTTACCTGTTCTGGTGGTCCAACACCCTATTAAGACACGTTATGTTAGTAGTTACCTGTTCTGGTCCAACACCCTATTAAGACACGTTATGTTAGTAGTTACCTGTTCTGGTCCAACACCCTATTAAGACACGTTATGTTAGTAGTTACCTGTTCTGGTCCAACACCCTATTAAGACACGTTATGTTAGTAGTTACCTGTTCTGGTCCAACACCCTATTAAGACACGTTATGTTAGTAGTTACCTGTTCTGGTCCAACACCCCATTAAGACACGTTATGTTAGTAGTTACCTGTTCTGGTCCAACACCCTATTAAGACACGTTATGTTAGTAGTTACCTGTTCTGGTCCAACACCCTATTAAGACACGTTATGTTAGTAGTTACCTGTTCTGGTCCAACACCCTATTAAGACACGTTATGTTAGTAGTTACCTGTTCTGGTGGTCCAATACCCTATTAAGACACGTTATGTTAGTAGTTACCTGTTCTGGTCCAACACCCTATTAATACACGTTATGTTAGTAGTTACCTGTTCTGGTCCAACACCCTATTAAGACACGTTATGTTAGTAGTTACCTGTTCTGGTGGTCCAACACCCTATTAAGACACGTTATGTTAGTAGTTACCTGTTCTGGTCCAACACCCTATTAAGACACGTTATGTTAGTAGTTACCTGTTCTGGTCCAACACTCTATTAAGACACGTTATGTTAGTAGTTACCTGTTCTGGTCCAACACCCTATTAAGACACGTTATGTTAGTAGTTACCTGTTCTGGTCCAACACCCCATTAAGACACGTTATGTTAGTAGTTACCTGTTCTGGTCCAATACCCTATTAAGACACGTTATGTTAGTAGTTACCTGTTCTGGTCCAACACCCTATTAAGACACGTTATGTTAGTAGTTACCTGTTCTGGTCCAACACCCCATTAAGACACGTTATGTTAGTAGTTACCTGTTCTGGTCCAACACCCTATTAAGACACGTTATGTTAGTAGTTACCTGTTCTGGTCCAACACCCTATTAAGACACGTTATGTTAGTAGTTACCTGTTCTGGTGGTCCAATACCCTATTAAGACACGTTATGTTAGTAGTTACCTGTTCTGGTCCAATACCCTATTAAGACACGTTATGTTAGTAGTTACCTGTTCTGGCCCAACACCCTATTAAGACACGTTATGTTAGTAGTTACCTGTTCTGGTCCAACACCCTATTAAGACACGTTATGTTAGTAGTTACCTGTTCTGGTCCAACACCCTATTAAGACACGTTATGTTAGTAGTTACCTGTTCTGGTCCAACACCCTATTAAGACACGTTATGTTAGTAGTTACCTGTTCTGGTGGCCCAACACCCCATTAAGACACGTTATGTTAGTAGTTACCTGTTCTGGTGGCCCAACACCCCATTAAGACACGTTATGTTAGTAGTTACCTGTTCTGGTCCAACACCCCATTAAGACACGTTATGTTAGTAGTTACCTGTTCTGGTCCAACACCCTATTAAGACACGTTATGTTAGTAGTTACCTGTTCTGGTCCAATACCCTATTAAGACACGTTATGTTAGTAGTTACCTGTTCTGGTCCAACACCCTATTAATACACGTTATGTTAGTAGTTACCTGTTCTGGTCCAACACCCTATTAAGACACGTTATGTTAGTAGTTACCTGTTCTGGTGGTCCAACACCCTATTAAGACACGTTATGTTAGTAGTTACCTGTTCTGGTCCAACACCCCATTAAGACACGTTATGTTAGTAGTTACCTGTTCTGGTGGTCCAACACCCTATTAAGACACGTTATGTTAGTAGTTACCTGTTCTGGTGGTCCAACACCCTATTAAGACACGTTATGTTAGTAGTTACCTGTTCTGGTCCAACACCCTATTAAGACACGTTATGTTAGTAGTTACCTGTTCTGGTCCAACACCCTATTAAGACACGTTATGTTAGTAGTTACCTGTTCTGGTCCAACACCCTATTAAGACACGTTATGTTAGTAGTTACCTGTTCTGGTCCAACACCCTATTAAGACACGTTATGTTAGTAGTTACCTGTTCTGGTCCAACACCCTATTAAGACACGTTATGTTAGTAGTTACCTGTTCTGGTCCAACATCCCATTAAGACACGTTATGTTAGTAGTTACCTGTTCTGGTCCAACACCCTATTAAGACACGTTATGTTAGTAGTTACCTGTTCTGGTGGTCCAATACCCTATTAAGACACGTTATGTTAGTAGTTACCTGTTCTGGTGGTCCAACACCCTATTTTGACACGTTATGTTAGTAGTTACCTGTTCTGGTGGTCCAACACCCTATTAAGACACGTTATGTTAGTAGTTACCTGTTCTGGTCCAACACCCTATTAAGACACGTTATGTTAGTAGTTACCTGTTCTGGTCCAACACCCTATTAAGACACGTTATGTTAGTAGTTACCTGTTCTGGTCCAACACCCTATTAAGACACGTTATGTTAGTAGTTACCTGTTCTGGTCCAACACCCCATTAAGACACGTTATGTTAGTAGTTACCTGTTCTGGTGGTCCAACACCCTATTTTGACACGTTATGTTAGTAGTTACCTGTTCTGGTGGTCCAACACCCTATTAAGACACGTTATGTTAGTAGTTACCTGTTCTGGTCCAACACCCCATTAAGACACGTTATGTTAGTAGTTACCTGTTCTGGCCCAACACCCTATTAAGACACGTTATGTTAGTAGTTACCTGTTCTGGTCCAATACCCCATTAAGACACGTTATGTTAGTAGTTACCTGTTCTGGTGGTCCAACACCCTATTAAGACACGTTATGTTAGTAGTTACCTGTTCTGGTCCAACACCCTATTAAGACACGTTATGTTAGTAGTTACCTGTTCTGGTCCAACACCCTATTAAGACACGTTATGTTAGTAGTTACCTGTTCTGGTCCAATACCCCATTAAGACACGTTATGTTAGTAGTTACCTGTTCTGGTCCAATACCCTATTAAGACACGTTATGTTAGTAGTTACCTGTTCTGGTCCAACACCCTATTAAGACACGTTATGTTAGTAGTTACCTGTTCTGGTGGCCCAACACCCTATTAAGACACGTTATGTTAGTAGTTACCTGTTCTGGTGGCCCAACACCCTATTAAGACACGTTATGTTAGTAGTTACCTGTTCTGGTGGTCCAACACCCTATTAAGACACGTTATGTTAGTAGTTACCTGTTCTGGTCCAACACCCCATTAAGACACGTTATGTTAGTAGTTACCTGTTCTGGTCCAATACCCTATTAAGACACGTTATGTTAGTAGTTACCTGTTCTGGTCCAACACCCTATTAAGACACGTTATGTTAGTAGTTACCTGTTCTGGTCCAACACTCTATTAAGACACGTTATGTTAGTAGTTACCTGTTCTGGTCCAACACCCTGTTAAGACACGTTATGTTAGTAGTTACCTGTTCTGGTGGTCCAACACCCTATTAAGACACGTTATGTTAGTAGTTACCTGTTCTGGTGGTCCAATACCCTATTAAGACACGTTATGTTAGTAGTTACCTGTTCTGGTCCAACACCCCATTAAGACACGTTATGTTAGTAGTTACCTGTTCTGGTCCAACACCCTATTAAGACACGTTATGTTAGTAGTTACCTGTTCTGGTCCAACACCCTATTAAGACACGTTATGTTAGTAGTTACCTGTTCTGGTCCAACACCCTATTAAGACACGTTATGTTAGTAGTTACCTGTTCTGGTCCAACACCCCATTAAGACACGTTATGTTAGTAGTTACCTGTTCTGGTCCAACACCCTATTAAGACACGTTATGTTAGTAGTTACCTGTTCTGGTGGTCCAATACCCTATTAAGACACGTTATGTTAGTAGTTACCTGTTCTGGTGGTCCAACACCCTATTTTGACACGTTATGTTAGTAGTTACCTGTTCTGGTGGTCCAACACCCTATTAAGACACGTTATGTTAGTAGTTACCTGTTCTGGTCCAACACCCTATTAAGACACGTTATGTTAGTAGTTACCTGTTCTGGTCCAACACCCTATTAAGACACGTTATGTTAGTAGTTACCTGTTCTGGTCCAACACCCTATTAAGACACGTTATGTTAGTAGTTACCTGTTCTGGTCCAACACCCCATTAAGACACGTTATGTTAGTAGTTACCTGTTCTGGTCCAACACCCTATTAAGACACGTTATGTTAGTAGTTACCTGTTCTGGTCCAACACCCTATTAAGACACGTTATGTTAGTAGTTACCTGTTCTGGTCCAACACCCCATTAAGACACGTTATGTTAGTAGTTACCTGTTCTGGTCCAACACCCTATTAAGACACGTTATGTTAGTAGTTACCTGTTCTGGTCCAACACCCTAGTAAGACACGTTATGTTAGTAGTTACCTGTTCTGGTCCAACACCCCATTAAGACACGTTATGTTAGTAGTTACCTGTTCTGGTGGTCCAACACCCCATTAAGACACGTTATGTTAGTAGTTACCTGTTCTGGTCCAACACCCCATTAAGACACGTTATGTTAGTAGTTACCTGTTCTGGTGGTCCAACACCCTATTAAGACACGTTATGTTAGTAGTTACCTGTTCTGGCCCAACACCCTATTAAGACACGTTATGTTAGTAGTTACCTGTTCTGGTGGTCCAACACCCCATTAAGA
Source organism: Oncorhynchus mykiss (assembly GCF_057628025.1). NCBI lineage: Eukaryota > Metazoa > Chordata > Actinopteri > Salmoniformes > Salmonidae > Oncorhynchus > Oncorhynchus mykiss. The sequence continues at coordinate 3,120,258 of NW_028322102.1, forward strand.
CACGTTATGTTAGTAGTTACCTGTTCTGGTCCAACACCCTATTAAGACACGTTATGTTAGTAGTTACCTGTTCTGGTCCAACACCCCATTAAGACACGTTATGTTAGTAGTTACCTGTTCTGGTCCAACACCCCATTAAGACACGTTATGTTAGTAGTTACCTGTTCTGGTGGTCCAACACCCTATTAAGACACGTTATGTTAGTAGTTACCTGTTCTGGTCCAACACCCCATTAAGACACGTTATGTTAGTAGTTACCTGTTCTGGTCCAACACCCTATTAAGACACGTTATGTTAGTAGTTACCTGTTCTGGTCCAACACCCTATTAAGACACGTTATGTTAGTAGTTACCTGTTCTGGTCCAACACCCTGTTAAGACACGTTATGTTGGTAGTTACCTGTTCTGTTCCAACACCCTATTAAGACACGTTATGTTAGTAGTTACCTGTTCTGGTCCAACACCCTATTAAGACACGTTATGTTAGTAGTTACCTGTTCTGGTCCAACACCCTATTAAGACACGTTATGTTAGTAGTTACCTGTTCTGGTGGTCCAACACCCTATTAAGACACGTTATGTTAGTAGTTACCTGTTCTGGTCCAACACCCTATTAAGACACGTTATGTTAGTAGTTACCTGTTCTGGTGGTCCAACACCCCATTAAGACACGTTATGTTAGTAGTTACCTGTTCTGGTCCAACACCCTATTAAGACACGTTATGTTAGTAGTTACCTGTTCTGGTCCAACACCCCATTAAGACACGTTATGTTAGTAGTTACCTGTTCTGGTCCAACACCCCATTAAGACACGTTATGTTAGTAGTTACCTGTTCTGGTCCAATACCCCATTAAGACACGTTATGTTAGTAGTTACCTGTTCTGGTCCAACACCCTATTAAGACACGTTATGTTAGTAGTTACCTGTTCTGGTCCAACACCCTATTAAGACACGTTATGTTAGTAGTTACCTGTTCTGGTCCAATACCCTATTAAGACACGTTATGTTAGTAGTTACCTGTTCTGGTGGCCCAACACCCTATTAAGACACGTTATGTTAGTAGTTACCTGTTCTGGTCCAACATCCTATTAATACACGTTATGTTAGTAGTTACCTGTTCTGGTCCAACACCCCATTAAGACACGTTATGTTAGTAGTTACCTGTTCTGGTCCAACACCCTATTAAGACACGTTATGTTAGTAGTTACCTGTTCTGGTCCAACACCCCATTAAGACACGTTATGTTAGTAGTTACCTGTTCTGGTCCAACACCCCATTAAGACACGTTATGTTAGTAGTTACCTGTTCTGGTCCAATACCCCATTAAGACACGTTATGTTAGTAGTTACCTGTTCTGGTCCAACACCCTATTAAGACACGTTATGTTAGTAGTTACCTGTTCTGGTCCAATACCCTATTAAGACACGTTATGTTAGTAGTTACCTGTTCTGGTCCAATACCCTATTAAGACACGTTATGTTAGTAGTTACCTGTTCTGGTCCAATACCCTATTAAGACACGTTATGTTAGTAGTTACCTGTTCTGGTCCAATACCCCATTAAGACACGTTATGTTAGTAGTTACCTGTTCTGGTCCAATACCCTATTAAGACACGTTATGTTAGTAGTTACCTGTTCTGGTCCAATACCCCATTAATACACGTTATGTTAGTAGTTACCTGTTCTGGTCCAACACCCTATTAAGACACGTTATGTTAGTAGTTACCTGTTCTGGTCCAACACCCTGTTAAGACACGTTATGTTAGTAGTTACCTGTTCTGGTGGTCCAACACCCTATTAAGACACGTTATGTTAGTAGTTACCTGTTCTGGTGGTCCAATACCCTATTAAGACACGTTATGTTAGTAGTTACCTGTTCTGGTCCAATACCCTGTTAAGACACGTTATGTTAGTAGTTACCTGTTCTGGTCCAATACCCCATTAAGACACGTTATGTTAGTAGTTACCTGTTCTGTTCCAACACCCTATTAAGACACGTTATGTTAGTAGTTACCTGTTCTGGTCCAACACCCTATTAAGACACGTTATGTTAGTAGTTACCTGTTCTGGTCCAACACCCCATTAAGACACGTTATGTTAGTAGTTACCTGTTCTGGTGGTCCAACACCCCATTAAGACACGTTATGTTAGTAGTTACCTGTTCTGGTCCAACACCCTATTAAGACACGTTATGTTAGTAGTTACCTGTTCTGGTCCAACACCCCATTAAGACACGTTATGTTAGTAGTTACCTGTTCTGGTCCAACACCCTATTAAGACACGTTATGTTAGTAGTTACCTGTTCTGGTCCAACACCCTATTAAGACACGTTATGTTAGTAGTTACCTGTTCTGGTCCAACACCCCATTAAGACACGTTATGTTAGTAGTTACCTGTTCTGGTCCAACACCCTATTAAGACACGTTATGTTAGTAGTTACCTGTTCTGGTCCAACACCCTATTAAGACACGTTATGTTAGTAGTTACCTGTTCTGGTCCAACACCCTATTAAGACACGTTATGTTAGTAGTTACCTGTTCTGGTCCAACACCCTATTAAGACATGTTATGTTAGTAGTTACCTGTTCTGGTCCAACACCCTATTAAGACACGTTATGTTAGTAGCTACCTGTTCTGGTCCAACACCCTATTAAGACACGTTATGTTAGTAGTTACCTGTTCTGGTCCAACACCCTATTAAGACACGTTATGTTAGTAGTTACCTGTTCTGGTCCAACACCCTATTAAGACACGTTATGTTAGTAGTTACCTGTTCTGGTCCAATACCCCATTAAGACACGTTATGTTAGTAGTTACCTGTTCTGGTGGTTCAACACCCCATTAAGACACGTTATGTTAGTAGTTACCTGTTCTGGTGGTTCAACACCCCATTAAGACACGTTATGTTAGTAGTTACCTGTTCTGGTCCAACACCCTATTAAGACACGTTATGTTAGTAGTTACCTGTTCTGGTGGTCCAACACCCTATTAAGACACGTTATGTTAGTAGTTACCTGTTCTGGTCCAACACCCTATTAAGACACGTTATGTTAGTAGTTACCTGTTCTGGTGGTCCAACACCCTATTAAGACACGTTATGTTAGTAGTTACCTGTTCTGGTCCAACACCCCATTAAGACACGTTATGTTAGTAGTTACCTGTTCTGGTCCAACACCCCATTAAGACACGTTATGTTAGTAGTTACCTGTTCTGGTGGCCCAACACCCTATTAAGACATGTTATGTTAGTAGTTACCTGTTCTGGTCCAATACCCCATTAAGACACGTTATGTTAGTAGTTACCTGTTCTGGTCCAACACCCTATTAAGACACGTTATGTTAGTAGTTACCTGTTCTGGTCCAACACCCTATTAAGACACGTTATGTTAGTAGTTACCTGTTCTGGTCCAACACCCTATTAAGACACGTTATGTTAGTAGTTACCTGTTCTGGTCCAACACCCTATTAAGACACGTTATGTTAGTAGTTACCTGTTCTGGTCCAATACCCCATTAAGACACGTTATGTTAGTAGTTACCTGTTCTGGTGGTCCAACACCCTATTAAGACACGTTATGTTAGTAGTTACCTGTTCTGGTCCAACACCCTATTAAGACACGTTATGTTAGTAGTTACATGTTCTGGTCCAACACCCCATTAAGACATGTTATGTTAGTAGTTACCTGTTCTGGTCCAACACCCTATTAAGACACGTTATGTTAGTAGTTACCTGTTCTGGTCCAATACCCTATTAAGACACGTTATGTTAGTAGTTACCTGTTCTGGTCCAATACCCTATTAAGACACGTTATGTTAGTAGTTACCTGTTCTGGTCCAACACCCTATTAAGACACGTTATGTTAGTAGTTACCTGTTCTGGTCCAACACCCTATTAAGACACGTTATGTTAGTAGTTACCTGTTCTGGTGGTCCAACACCCCATTAAGACACGTTATGTTAGTAGTTACCTGTTCTGGTCCAACACCCTATTAAGACACGTTATGTTAGTAGTTACCTGTTCTGGTGGTCCAACACCCCATTAAGACACGTTATGTTAGTAGTTACCTGTTCTGGTCCAATACCCCATTAAGACACGTTATGTTAGTAGTTACCTGTTCTGGTCCAACACCCTATTAAGACACGTTATGTTAGTAGTTACCTGTTCTGGTCCAACACCCCATTAAGACACGTTATGTTAGTAGTTACCTGTTCTGGTCCAACACCCTATTAAGACACGTTATGTTAGTAGTTACCTGTTCTGGTCCAACACCCCATTAAGACACGTTATGTTAGTAGTTACCTGTTCTGGTCCAACACCCTATTAAGACACGTTATGTTAGTAGTTACCTGTTCTGGTCCAACACCCTATTAAGACACGTTATGTTAGTAGTTACCTGTTCTGGTCCAACACCCCATTAAGACACGTTATGTTAGTAGTTACCTGTTCTGGTCCAACACCCCATTAAGACACGTTATGTTAGTAGTTACCTGTTCTGGTCCAACACCCTATTAAGACACGTTATGTTAGTAGTTACCTGTTCTGGTGGTCCAACACCCCATTAAGACACGTTATGTTAGTAGTTACCTGTTCTGGTGGTCCAACACCCTATTAAGACACGTTATGTTAGTAGTTACCTGTTCTGGTGGTCCAACACCCTATTAAGACACGTTATGTTAGTAGTTACCTGTTCTGGTGGTCCAACACCCTATTAAGACACGTTATGTTAGTAGTTACCTGTTCTGGTGGTCCAACACCCCATTAAGACACGTTATGTTAGTAGTTACCTGTTCTGGTCCAACACCCTATTAAGACACGTTATGTTAGTAGTTACCTGTTCTGGTCCAACACCCCATTAAGACACGTTATGTTAGTAGTTACCTGTTCTGGTCCAACACCCTATTAAGACACGTTATGTTAGTAGTTACCTGTTCTGGTCCAACACCCTATTAAGACACGTTATGTTAGTAGTTACCTGTTCTGGTGGTCCAACACCCCATTAAGACACGTTATGTTAGTAGTTACCTGTTCTGGTGGTCCAACACCCCATTAAGACACGTTATGTTAGTAGTTACCTGTTCTGGTGGTCCAACACCCTATTAAGACACGTTATGTTAGTAGTTACCTGTTCTGGTCCAACACTCTATTAAGACACGTTATGTTAGTAGTTACCTGTTCTGGTCCAACACCCTATTAAGACACGTTATGTTGCTGTTTCCTTTCCTACGGTATATTCTGGTTTGTCAACTCTGGGTCATATGAAGGTCAACACAGGTGCTGCCTTCCTGTATACTGTAAATACCGTACTAATTGGTCAGACCCACCGGTGGGTAAACTGCAGGCCTGTTAGCTATTAGACTCTTATCGTACAGGATTAAATGTTTCAGTCTATTTGATAAAGCCTGCCTGGGATAAATGGACTTATCTCTATTAATCAAACCAGTATGTGGTCTTTGGATCTCACAGGATATGGGGGATTTTGTGTCTCTCTGTTCCTGTTAGAGTATGATGGAGGATGATCCAGGGTCAGAGAGAGAGACAGTTAGAGAGAGAGAGAGAGTCAGATGGAGAGAGGGAGACAGGTAGAGAGAGACAAGTAGAGAGAGAGAGACAGGTAGAGAGAGAGAGAAGGAGAGAGAGAGAGAGACAGGTAGAGATAGAGAGACAGGTAGTGATAGAGAGACAGGTAGATAGAGAGACAGGTAGTGATAGAGAGACAGGCAGAGAGAGAGAGACAGGTAGAGAAAGAGACAGGTAGAGTGAGAGACAGGGAGTGATAGAGCGACAGGTAGAGAGAGAGACAGGTAGAGAGAGAGAGACAGGTAGAGAGAGAGACAGGTAGAGAGAGAGAGAGAGAGAGAGAGAGAGAGACAGGTAAAGAGAGACAGGTAGAGAGAGAGAGACAGCTAGAGAGAGAGACAGGTAGAGAGAGAGAGAAGGAGAGAGAGAGACCGGTAGAGAGAGAGACAGGTAGAGAGAGAGACAGGTAGAGAGAGAGACAGGTAGTGATAGAGAGACAGGTAGAGAGAGAGACAGGTAGAGAGAGGGAGTGAGCAAGACAGAGAGAGGTTGTGGATCTCAATGTCCTGTTATTGATCAAATATGTAGAGACTTTCCAATTCCATACAGATACTCATACCATTCCATACAGATACTCAGATACCCATTCCATACAGATACTCATACCATACCATTCCATACAGATACTCATTCCATTCCATACATATACTCATACCATTCCATACAGATACTCATACCATACCATTCCATACAGATACTCATTACATTCCATACATATACTCATACCATACCATTCCATACAGGTACTCATACCATTCCATTCCATACAGATACTCATACCATTCCATACCATACAAATACTCATACCATTCCATTCCATTCATATACCCACACCATTCCATACCATACGGATACTCATACCATTCCATTCCATACAGATACTCATACCATTCCATTCCATTCAGATACTCATACCATTCCATTCCATACAGATACTCATACCATTCCATTCCATTCAGATACTCATACCATTCCATACAGATACACATACCATTCCATACAGATACTCATACCATTCCATACATATACTCATACCATTCCATTCCATACATATACTCATACCATTCCATTCCATACAGATACTCATACCATACCATTCCATACAGATACACATACCATTCCATACAGATACTCATACCATTCCATACAGATACTCATACCATTCCATACAGATACTCATTCCATTCCATACAGATACTCATTCCATTACATACAGATACTCATACCATTCCATTCCATACAGATACTCATACCATTCCATTCCATACAGATACTAATACCATTCCATACAGATACTCATACCATTCCATTCCATACAGATACTAATACCATTCCATACAGATACTCATACCATTCCATACAGATACTCATACAATTCCATTCCATACAGATACTCATACCATTCCATACAGATACTCATACCATTCCATTCCATACAGATACTCATACCATTCCATACAGATACTCATACCATTCCATTCCATACAGATACTCATTCCATTCCATACAGATACTCATATCATTCCATTCCATACAGATACTCATACCATTCCATTCCATACAGATACTCATACCATTCCATTCCATACAGATACTCATACCATACCATTCCATACAGATACACATACCATTCCATACAGATACTCATACCATTCCATACAGATACTCATACCATTCCATACAGATACTCATACCATTCCATACAGATACTCATACCATTCCATTCCATACAGATACTCATACCATTCCATACAGATACACATACCATTCCATACAGATACTCATACCATTCCATACAGATACTCATACCATACCATTCCATACAGATACTCATACCATTCCATACAGATACACATACCATTCCATACAGATACTCATACCATTCCATACAGATACTCATACCATACCATTCCATACAGATACACATACCATTCCATACAGATACACATACCATTCCATACAGATACTCATACCATTCCATACCATACCATACCATTCCATTTCATACAGATACAAATACCATTTTCTGAGGAAGTGAAGAATTCAATAGTCAACGCTCATCTGCTTCTAATTCAGCGTGTCATCCTGTTCATATGTGACAGCCAACTCTGTCTCCACCGACGTACCAAACATAATAGATTTGGCCATGAGACAGCAGCGTATTGGAAACCATGCGCAGGCCTTGCTGCATGTACAAACAGACGTATGCCCGGGCTGAAATGGCTGCTTTGAAAATCTCCCAGAGCTGTGGTTTAGTTTGGAGTGGTCTCTCTCCTCCCAAACATCACGATCATGGGCCCATATCCACAAATCATCTCAGAGTAAGAGAGGTAGTCTAGGATCAGGTCCCCCCCTCACCACCCCTGTCTATATAATGGTATCTATTGTTATATTAAAAACCCTAAACTGATCTTCGAACAGCACCCCCACCCCTGTCTATATAATGGTATCTATTGTTATATTAAAAACCCTAAACTGATCTTCGAACAGCACCCCCACCCCTGTCTATATAATGGTATCTATTGTTATATTAAAAACCCTAAACTGATCATAGATCAGCACCCCCACCCCTGTTCATATAAGAGTCATTGTTATATAAAAACCCTAAACTGATCTTAGATCAGGTCCCCCACCCCTGTCCATATAAGAGTCATTGTTATATAAAAACCCTAAACTGATCTTAGATCAGGTCCCCCACCCCTGTCTATATAAGAGTCATTGTTATATAAAAACCCTAAACTGATCTTAGATCAGGTCCCCCACCCCTGTCCATATAAGAGTCATTGTTATATAAAAACCCTAAACTGATCTTAGATCAGCACTCCTCCTCTGTTTGAATACCAAGAAGCTGTTAGACCATCTGGTGGTCAGCTTCCCAAATGGACCGCTTTCGCTATCATAGTGCCCTATTATTGGCCCCTATGGACCTTGGTTAAAAGTAGTGCACTTCATAGGGATTTGGAGGGCCATTTGGGAAGCGGAACTTGGTTTTCACTAGAGGAGATCACTGATTTGAACTTTGGGTCTCTCACTGGGTGACAGTGTCTTGTGTCTTGGTAGGGCAGTGTCTTGGTAGGGCAGTGTCTTGGTAGGGCAGTGTCTTGGTAGAGCAGTGTCTTGGTAGGGCAGTAACTTGGTAGAGCAGTAACTTGGTAGAGCAATGTCTTGGTAGGGCAGTAACTTGGTAGAGCAGTGTCTTGGTAGGGCAGTGTCTTGGTAGGGCAGTGTCTTGGTAGGGCAGTAACTTGGTAGAGCAGTGTCTTGGTAGGGCAGTGTCTTGGTAGGGCAGTGTCTTGGTAGGACAGTAACTTGGTACAGCAGTAACTTGGTAGAGTAGTGTCTTGGTAGAGCAGTGTCTTTGTATGGCAGTGTCTTGGTAGAGGTAACTTGGTAGAGCAGTAACTTGGTAGAGCAATGTCTTGGTAGGGCAGTAACTTGGTAGAGCAGTGTCTTGGTAGGGCAGTGTCTTGGTAGGGCAGTGTCTTGGTAGGGCAGTAACTTGGTAGAGCAGTGTCTTGGTAGGGCAGTGTCTTGGTAGGGCAGTGTCTTGGTAGGACAGTAACTTGGTACAGCAGTAACTTGGTAGAGTAGTGTCTTGGTAGAGCAGTGTCTTTGTATGGCAGTGTCTTGGTAGAGGTAACTTGGTAGAGTAGTGTCTTGGTAGAGCAGTGTCTTGGTAGGGCAGTGACTTGGTAGGGCAGTATCTTGCTAGAGCAATGTCTTTGTAGGGCAGTAACTTGGTAGGGCAGTGTCTTGGTAGGCAGTGACTTGGTAGGGCAGTAACTTGGTAGGGCAGTGACTTGGTAGGGCAGTATCTTGCTAGAGCAGTGTCTTGGTAGAGCAGTAACTTGGTAGGGCAGTGTCTTTGTAGGGCAGTAACTTGGTAGGGCAGTGTCTTGGTAGGGCAGTGTCTTGGTAGGGCAGTAACTTGGTAGGGCAGTGTCTTTGTAGGGCAGTAACTTGGTAGGCAGTGACTTGGTAGGGCAGTAACTTGGTAGGGCAGTGACTTGGTAGGGCAGTATCTTGCTAGAGCAGTGTCTTGGTAGAGCAGTAACTTGATAGGGCAGTGTCTTTGTAGGGCAGTAACTTGGTAGGGCAGTGTCTTTGTAGGGCAGTAACTTGGTAGAGCAGTGTCTTGGTAGGGCAGTGTCTTGGTATGGCAGTGTCTTGGTAGGGCAGTGTCTTTGTAGGGCAGTAACTTGGTAGGCAGTGACTTGGTAGGGCAGTGTATTGGTAGGGCAGTGTCTTGGTAGGGCAGTGTCTTGGTAGAGCATTAACTTGGTAGGGCAGTAACTTGGTAGAGCAGTTTCTGGTATGGCAGTAACTTGGTAGGGCAGTGTCTTGGTAGAGCAGTGTCTTGATAGAGCAGTGTCTTGGTAGAGCAGTGTCTTGGTAGGGCAGTGTCTTGATAGGCAGTGTCTTGATAGAGCATTATCTTGGTAGGGCAGTGTCTTGGTAGGGCAGTGTCTTGGTAGAGCAGTGTCTTGGTAGGGCAGTGTCTTGATAGGCAGTGTCTTGATAGAGCATTATCTTGGTAGGGCATTATCTTGGTAGAGCAGCTTCTTTTTGGCAAAGCAGTTTAATAAATAGTATATACTGCACACACACACACACACACACACACACACACACACACACACACACACACACACACACACACACACACACACACAGCAGCGAAGAATCTGTGTGTGTGTCTATGTGAATAGTCTCTAAGGTGCAGATGAACAGCAGGTCTGAGCCGGTAGACAGCTGGGGTTATCTGTTCAGCATTCTGATGGTCTGCTGGTAGAAGCTGTCTCGGAGCCTGTTGGTCCGAGACCCGACACTCCGATCCCGTTTGCCAGATGGTAACGGAGTGAACAGTCCGTAGCTCGGTTGACTGGAGTCCTTGACGATCTTCCGGGCCTTCCTGAGACGCGTGGTGTAAAATATCCTGTGGGGCAGGGAGCTCACTCCCAGTGATGTACTGGGCCGTCCGCACCACCCTCTTGTGGTTGAGGCCGGTGCAGTTGCCGTACCAGGCGGTGATGCAGCCAGACCAGATGCTCTCAATGGTGCATCTATAGACGTTGTTGAAGATCTGAGGGGCCAAGACAAATTTCTTCAGTCGCTTCAGTCGCTGTGATGTGTCCTCTTGAAGCTATTGACCCTCTCCTCTGCAGCCACGTCAATGTGGATGGGGGGTCGTGCACCCCCCCCCCCCCCCCTGTTTCCTGCAGTCCACTATCAGCTCCTTGGTCCTGCTGATGTTGAGGGAGAGGTTGTTGTCCCGACAACACACTGCCAGGTCTCTGACCTCCTCCCTGTAGGCTGTCTCATTGTCGTCACTGATCAGAACTACCACTGTCGGGTTGTCAACAAACGATGATGGAGTCGTGTTTTGCCACGTACTCGTGGGTGAACAGTGTGTGTGTGTGTGTGTGTGTGTGTGTGTGTGTGTGTGTGTGTGTGTGTGTGTGTGTGTGTGTGTGTGTGTGTGTGTGTGTGTGTGTGTGTGTGTATTGATTGGTGTGTCTCTAATTCCAGCATCTTAGCCGTCTCATCTTCTACCTGTTTTTATTGGTCAGCCCTGATAATGGTTCCACAGTACTAACCAATCAGAATGCCCTCCCATTGGACTGGAGACCAGAGTACTAACCAATCAGAATGCCCTCCCATTGGACTGGAGACCAGAGTACTAACCATGTGGTTTAGTTCCTTCACAGTACTATCCGTGTGGTTTAGTTCCTTCACAGTACTATCCGTGTGGTTTAGTTCCTTCACAGTACTAACCATGTAGTTTAGATCCTTCACAGTACTAACCATGTGGTTTAGTTCCTTCACAGTACTGACCATGTGGTTTAGTTCCTTCACAGTACTAACCATGTGGTTTAGTTCCTTCACAGTACTAACCATGTGGTTTAGTTCCTTCACAGTACTAACCATGTGGTTTAGTTCCTTCACAGTACTGACCATGTGGTTTAGTTCCTTCACAGTACTAACCATGTGGTTTAGATCCTTCACAGTACTATCCATGTGGTTTAGTTCCTTCACAGTACTGACCATGTAGTTTAGATCCTTCACAGTACTAACCATGTGGTTTAGTTCCTTCACAGTACTAACCATGTAGTTTAGATCCTTCACAGTACTAACCGTGTGGTTTTGTTCCTTCAGAATGCCCTCCAATGGGACTAGAGACCCTGAAGATTGATGACTTTCAGCTCCATGCCTCCACGATGAGACGTTACGGGCTGGGAGCACACAGAGGACGCCTCAACATACAGGTCGGTCAGGAACAGTGTGTCAAGGAGAGAGAAGTTTGTAAAGGATAGAGGTTCGTTGAACTGTGTGGCTCAGGTGGTAAGAGCATGGTGGTTGGTTTATATTTCCACAGAGATCACATATGGATGTGGACTACCGGTTAAACGTTTTACAACACCTACCCGTTAAATTTTAATTTTTTTAAATGATTTTCTACATCGTAGAATAATAGTGAAGACATCAAAACTATGAAATAGCACATATGGAATCATGTAGTAACTAAAAAAAAGTGTTAAACAAATCAAAATATATTTTATATTTGAGATTATTCAAAGTAGCCACACTTTGCCTTGATGACAGATTTGCACTCTCGTGGCGTTCTCTTAACCAGCTTCACCTGGAATGAGCAGTTAAAGGTCATGGGTACCAAATGCAGCTTTAGTTTAATAGGACGCTGGTTGACCTACCTTGAGTTAGTTACTATAATGCTCTGCCTGTTTTGAATGCCTTGGTTCATTGACTCTACCAAATACAGTGAGCAGCTAGAAGACCTGAGGATCAGAAAAGGCCGACTGCATCAAAGAGATCAAGTGCGACTACCATTAAACTGGGGGTCCATTATTATCTGACGACCATTAAACTGGGGGTCCATTATTATCTGACTACCATTAAACTGGGGGTCCATTATTATCTGACGACCATTAAACTGGGGGTCCATTATTATCTGACTACCATTAAACTGGGGGTCCATTATTATCTGACTACCATTAAACTGGGGGTCCATTATTATCTGACTACCATTAAACTGGGGGTCCATTATTATCTGACTACCATTAAACTGGGGGTCCATTATTATCTGACTACCATTAAACTGGGGGTCCATTATTATCTGACTACCATTAAACTGGGGGTCCATTATTATCTGACTACCATTAAACTGGGATTCCATTATTATCTGACTACCATTAAACTGGGGGTCCATTATTATCTGACTACCATTAAACTGGGATTCCATTATTATCTGACTACCATTAAACTGGGGGTCCATTATTATATTACTCCCATTAAACTGGGGGTCCATTATTATCTGACTACCATTAAACTGGGGGTCCATTATTATACAGTTCCCATTAAACTGGGGGTCCATTATTATACAGTTCCCATTAAACTGGGGGTCCATTATTATTTGACTACCATTAAACTGGGGGTCCATTATTATCTGACTACCATTAAACTGGGGGTCCATTATTATACAGTTCGCATTAAACTGGGGGTCCATTATTATACAGTTCCCATTAAACTGGGGGTCCATTATTATTTGACTACCATTAAACTGGGGGTCCATTATTATATGACTGCCATTAAACTGGGGGTCCATTATTACAGTTATTATCCCCAAACCTCATAAAGTGGATAGAAAAGTCTAAATGAGATCCTTGAAACATCCCAAATCTGACATCACCCAACTGAAGTTGAAAATTTAAACGCTTAAGTAATGGTTAAGGTAAGGGTTGGGGTTAAGGGTAGAGACGTTCACAAGGATTCCAGATAGCACTAACCTAAAGTGAACTGGTATCTGGGAGAAGAGGTATTTCCTGTCAGGATATGAAGAGGAGGAGTGCGGTTCAGTTTCCCTCATCATCATCTGGGTTTTGTATTGTCCTTAGATCAGAAACTGTAGTACACCCATAATGACTTCCACACACACACTTCCAGACAAACAAACCCTTTGTTATTGTGTGACTATAGCTGTGTGGTAACATAGTGTGTTGCATTTGGGGGATTGTGCAGGATAATGTCTCCAATCTGGAGAAGAGAGACAGACAAAGAGAGAGAGAGAGAGAAAGTGTGCAATCACAGCAGCGAGATTTATGACCTGTTGCCGCAAGAAAATCGCAACCAGTGAAGAACAAACGCCATTGTAAATACAACCCATATTTATGTTGATTTATTTTCCCTTTTGTACTTTAACTATTTGCATACCTTTACAACCCTGTATATAGACATAATATGACATTTGAAATGTCTTTATTCTTTTGGAACTTTGGTGAGTGTAATGTTTACTGTTAATCTACTTTTTATTGTTTATCACACTTTTGTTTATTATCTATTTAACTTTCTTTGGTAATGTAAACATATGTTTCTCATGCCAATAAAACCCCTTAAATTTAAATGAAATTGAATTGAGAGAGATTGAAAGAGAGAGAGAGAGAGAGGCTTTAATGGTTCAGTAGGTACACCTATAGCTCATTTCTTGGCAGTAGTACTGTAGACTACTTTATCACCGACCTCAACCCAGAGTCTCTCAGAGCGTTCACAGTCAGTCCACTGACACCCCTATCAGATCACAGCAAAATCACAGTCTACTTGAACAGAGCTATGCTCAGTCATGAGGCATCAAAGTCAAAGGAACTGAATAATATTAAGAAACGGAAGGAAAATAGTGTGGAAGTCTACCAAAAAACAATTAGGCAGCAACAAATTCAATCCCTTCTAGACAATTTCCTGGACAAAATGTTTCACTGTAATAGTGAAGTTGTAAACTTGGCAGTAGAAAACCTCAACAGTATATTTCATCTGTCAGCTTCCCTATAAATCAACAAATGTAAATCAGACAACCTAAGACAAATAACCACAATGACAAAATTATTTGATGAAGAATGCAAAAACCTAAGAAAGAAATTGAGAAACCTGTCCAACCAAAAACATAGAGACCCAGAAAACCTGAGTCTACGCCTTCACTACGGTGAATCACTAAAACAATACAGAAATACACTACGGAAAAAGAAGGAACAGCACGTCAGAAATCAGCTCAATGTATATGAAGAATCCATAGAATCTAAATACTTCTGGGGAAAATTGGAAAACTTTAAACAAACAATAACACGAAGGGTTATCTTTCCAAAACAGAGATGTATATGCCACTTCTCCAATCTATTTGGCTCTCTAACAAAGAACAAACAGCAAAAACATATACATGATCAAATACAAATCTTATAATCAACTATTAAAGACTACCCGAACCCACTGGATTCTCCAATTACATTGAATGAGTTACAGGACAAAATAAAAACCCTCCAACCCAAAAAGGCCTGTGGTGTTGATGGTATCCTAAAGGAAATGATAAAATATACAGACCACAAATTCCAATTGGCTATACTTAAACTCTTTAACATCATCCTCAGCTCTGGCATCTTCCCCAATATTTGGAACCAAGGACTGATCACCCCAATCCACAAAAGTGGAGACAAATTTGACCCCAATAACTACCGTGGGAAATACGTCAACAGCAACCTTTGGAAATCCTTTGCACCATCCTTAACAGCAGACTCATACCATTTCTCATTGAAGACGATGTACTGAGCAAATGTCAAATTGGCTTTTAACCAAATTATCGTATGACAGACCACATTTTCAACTTGCACACCCTAAAAGACAGACAAACAAACAAACCAAAACCAAGGCAAAGTGTTTGCATGCTTTGTGGATTTCAAAAAAGCCTAAATATACATAAACAAGTGAGCGGTTAAAATTGGCAAAAAAAACACAAACATTTCTTTCCACAGGGTCGGGGGTCGAGACAGGGATGCAGCTAAAGCCCCACCCTCTTCAACATATGTATCAACAAATAGGAGAGGGCAGTAGAACCGTCTGCAGCACCCGGTCTCACCCTACTAGAATCAGTCAAATGTCCACTGTTTTAAAAATTTTACATTTAAAAATGCAACCAGGTAGGCCAGTTGATAACAAGTTCTCATTTACAACTGTGACCTGGCCAAGATAAAGCAAAGCAGTGCGACACAAACAACAGAGTTACACATGGAATAAACAAACATACAGTCAATAATACAGTAGAAAACATCTATATACAGGATAATGGAGGTAAGGCAATAAATAGGCCATAGTGGGAAATAATTACAAAATAGCAATTAAACACTGGAGTGATAGATGTGTAGAAGATGAGTGTGCAAGTAGAGATACTGGGGTGTAAAGGAGCAAAATAAGTGCAGTGAGCTGTGAGCTGCTCTGACAGCTGGTACTTAAAACTAGTGAGGGAGATATGAGTCCCCAGCTTCAGTGATTTTTTTCAGTTCGTTCCAGTCATTGGCAGCAGAGAAATGGAAGGAAAGGAAGGAGGAATTGGCTTTGGGGGTGACCAGTGAAATACAGTTGGGCAAAAAAGTATTTAGTCAGCCACCAATTGTGCAAGTTCTCCCACTTACAAAGATGAGAGAGGCCTGTAATTTTCATCATAGGTACACTTCAACTATGACAGACAAAATTAGAAAAAAAATCCTGAAAATCACATTGTAGGATTTTTAATGAATTTATTTGCAAATTATGGTGTTCACAAACAGACCCCACAGAGCCCCAGGACAGAAACACAATTAGAACAAACCAAATCATGAGAAAACAAAAAGATTGAATTGAAAAGAATTAACAAAAAAACAGAGCAAACTGGAATTCTATTTGGCCCTACACAGAGAGTAAACAGTGGCAAAACACCTGACCACTGTGACTGACCCAAACTTAAGGAAAGCTTTGACTATGTACAGACTCAGTGAGCATAGCCTTGCTATTGAGAAAGGCCACCATAGGCAAACATGGCGCTCTCAAGAGAAGACAGGCTATGTGCTCACTGCCCACAAAATGAGGTGGAAACTGAGCTGCACTTCCTAACCTCCTGCCCAATGTATGACCATATTAAAGAAACACATATTTCCTACGAAGATTTGTTTTTTTAATAATCTAATTTTGATAAACCACAGTGTGTATAAACACATGTTTCCCATGCCAATAAAGCCACTTAAATTAAATAGAAATGTAATTGAAAGATAGAGACAGACAGAGACACAGAGGATAGCATGAGAGAGAGGAATCTCTTGAAATCAGAAGGAATAGAGGGTCGGCACACAGAGGAAACGGATATCATCTTGTGAATCATTCCGATGCATAGCAAAGCCCCGCCCACCTGAGAAGTTGTGTCTGAGAAGACAGATTACTGTATTTTGGTGTTCATTTATTGTGGAATTGAAAAAAAAGAAGGTTTACAATTTAGACGTGTGAAAATGAAAGCAACTTCTGACAATGAAAACTGGGATTATAGTCTATAGATAGATATATCTATATATCTATATATCGATATATCTATATCTATCTCTAGATATTATGTCTGATCTCACAATCGATGTAAAGTATGTATAGAGGTGTAATCTAGAGCCAGACTGTTGATTTATAATCTGAGTGTATCCTGCTAGTGACACACTTGTTAAATTATGCAACAGAACATGACAACAACAGTAATTAATGAGTCAGTCCAGACAGAGCATGTGAGAGCAGGTAGACCAAGACAGAGCAGGTAGACATAGACAGAACAGGTGAGTACAGGTAGACCTAGACAGAGCAGGTGAGTGCAGGTAGACCAATACAGAGCAGGTAGACATAGACAGAACAGGTGAGTACAGGTAGACCTAGACAGACCAGGTGAGTGCAGGTAGACCTAGACAGAGCAGGTGAGTGCAGGTAGACCTAGACAGAACAGGTGAGTGCAGGTAGACCAAGACAGAGCAGGTAGACATAGATAGAGCAGGTAGACATAGACAGAGCATGTGAGTGCAGGTAGACCAAGACAGAGCAGGTAGACCTAGACAGAGCAGGTGAGTACAGGTAGACCTAGACAGAGCAGGTAGACCTAGACAGAGCAGGTAGGCCTAGACAGAGCAGGTAGGCCTAGACAGAGCAGTTAGACCTAGACAGAACAGGTGAGTACAGGTAGATCTAGACAGAGCAGGTGAGTACAGGTAGACCTAGACAGAGGAGATGAGTACAGGTAGACCTAGACAGAGCAGGTGAGTACAGGTAGACCTAGACAGAACAGGTGAGTACAGGTAGACCTAGACAGAGGAGGTGAGTACAGGTAGACCTAGACAGAGCAGGTTATTACAGGTAGACCTAGACAGAGCAGGTGAGTACAGGTAGACCTAGACCGAGCAGGTGAGTACAGGTAGACCTAGACAGAGCAGGTGAGTACAGGTAGACCTAGACAGAGCAGGTGAGTACAGGTAGACCTAGACAGAGCAGGTAGACCAAGACAGAGGAGGTGAGTACAGGTAGACCTAGACAGAGCAGGTGAGTACAGGTAGGTCTAGACAGAGCCGGTAGACCTAGACAGAGCAGGTGAGTACAGGTAGACCTAGACAGAGCAGGTGAGTACAGTCCCAACACCCTGGTGTGGAGGAAGTGCATCATTACAGTCCCAACACCCTGGTGTAGAGGAAGTGCATCATTACAGTCCCAACATCCTGGTGTGGAGGAAGTGCATCATTACAGTCCCACCACCCTGGTGTGGAGGAAGTGCATCATTACAGTCCCAACACCCTGGTGTGGAGGAAGTGCATAATTACAGTCCCAACATCCTGGTGTGGAGGAAGTGCATCATTACAGTCCCAACATCCTGGTGTGGAGGAAGTGCATCATTACAGTCCCACCACCCTGGTGTGGAGGAAGTGCATCATTACAGTCCCAACATCCTGGTGTGGAGGAAGTGCATAATTACAGTCCCAACATCCTGGTGTGGAGGAAGTGCATCATTACAGTCCCAACACCCTGGTGTGGAGGAAGTGCATCATTACAGTCCCAACACCCTGGTGTGGAGGAAGTGCATCATTACAGTCCCAACATCCTGGTGTGGAGGAAGTGCATCATTACAGTCCCAACATCCTGGTGTGGAGGAAGTGCATCATTACAGTCCCAACACCCTGGTGTGGAGGAAGTGCATCATTACAGTCCCAACACCCTGGTGTGGAGGAAGTGCATCATTACAGTCCCAACACCCTGGTGTGGAGGAAGTGCATCATTACAGTCCCAACACCCTGGTGTGGAGGAAGTCTTAGGAGGAAGTGCATCGTTACAGTCCCAACACCTCGGTGTGGAGGAAGTGCATCATTACAGTCCCAACACCTCGGTGTGGAGGAAGTCTTAGGAGGAAGTGCATCATTACAGTCCCACCACCCTGGTGTGGAGGAAGTGCATCATTACAGTCCCAACACCCTGGTGTGGAGGAAGTGCATCATTACAGTCCCACCACCCTGGTGTGGAGGAAGTGCATCATTACAGTACCAACACCTCGGTGTGGAGGAAGTGCATCATTACAGTCCCACCACCCTGGTGTGGAGGAAGTGCATCATTACAGTCCCAACACCCTGGTGTGGAGGAAGTGCATCATTACAGTCCCAACACCTCGGTGTGGAGTAAGTGCATCATTACAGTCCCAACACCCTGGTGTGGAGGAAGTGCATCATTACAGTCCCAACACCCTGGTGTGGAGGAAGTGCATCATTACAGTCCCAACACCCTGGTGTGGAGGAAGTCTTAGGAGGAAGTGCATCGTTACAGTCCCAACACCTCGGTGTGGAGGAAGTGCATCATTACAGTCCCAACACCCTGGTGTGGAGGAAGTCTTAGGAGGAAGTGCATCATTACAGTCCCACCACCCTGGTGTGGAGGAAGTCTTAGGAGGAAGTGCATCATTACTGTCCCAACACCTCGGTGTGGAGGAAGTGCATCATTACAGTCCCACACCCTGGTGTGGAGGAAGTCTTAGGAGGAAGTGCATCATTACAGTCCCACCACCCTGGTGTGGAGGAAGTGCATCATTACAGTCCCAACACCCTGGTGTGGAGGAAGTGCATCATTACAGTCCCAACACCCTGGTGTGGAGGAAGTACATCATTACAGTCCCAACACCCTGGTGTGGAGGAAGTACATCATTACAGTCCCAACACCCTGGTGTGGAGGAAGTCTTAGGAGGAAGTGCATCGTTACAGTCCCAACACCCTGGTGTGGAGGAAGTGCATCATTACAGTCCCAACACCCTGGTGTGGAGGAAGTGCATCATTACAGTCCCAACACCCTGGTGTGGAGGAAGTGCATCATTACAGTCCCAACACCCTGGTGTGGAGGAAGTGCATCATTACAGTCCCAACACCTCGGTGTGGAGGAAGTCTTAGGAGGAAGTGCATCGTTACAGTCCCAACACCTCGGTGTGGAGGAAGTGCATCATTACAGTCCCAACACCCTGGTGTGGAGGAAGTGCATCATTACAGTCCCAACACCTCGGTGTGGAGGAAGTACATCATTACAGTCCCAACACCTCGGTGTGGAGGAAGTCTTAGGAGGAAGTGCATCGTTACAGTCCCAACACCTCGGTGTGGAGGAAGTGCATCATTACAGTCCCAACACCCTGGTGTGGAGGAAGTGCATCATTACAGTCCCACCACCCTGGTGTGGAGGAAGTGCATCATTACAGTCCCACCACCTCGGTGTGGAGGAAGTGCATCATTACAGTCCCAACACCTCGGTGTGGAGGAAGTACATCATTACAGTCCCAACACCCTGGTGTGGAGGAAGTCTTAGGAGGAAGTGCATCGTTACAGTCCCAACACCCTGGTGTGGAGGAAGTGCATCATTACAGTCCCAACACCCTGGTGTGGAGGAAGTGCATCATTACAGTCCCAACATCCTGGTGTGGAGGAAGTGCATCATTACAGTCCCAACACCCTGGTGTGGAGGAAGTGCATCATTACAGTCCCAACACCCTGGTGTGGAGGAAGTGCATCATTACAGTCCCAACACCCTGGTGTGGAGGAAGTCTTAGGAGGAAGTGCATCGTTACAGTCCCAACACCTCGGTGTGGAGGAAGTCTTAGGAGGAAGTGCATCATTACAGTCCCACCACCCTGGTGTGGAGGAAGTGCATCATTACAGTCCCAACACCCTGGTGTGGAGGAAGTGCATCATTACAGTCCCACCACCCTGGTGTGGAGGAAGTGCATCATTACAGTACCAACACCTCGGTGTGGAGGAAGTGCATCATTACAGTCCCACCACCCTGGTGTGGAGGAAGTGCATCATTACAGTCCCAACACCCTGGTGTGGAGGAAGTGCATCATTACAGTCCCAACACCTCGGTGTGGAGTAAGTGCATCATTACAGTCCCAACACCCTGGTGTGGAGGAAGTGCATCATTACAGTCCCAACACCCTGGTGTGGAGGAAGTACATCATTACAGTCCCAACACCCTGGTGTGGAGGAAGTCTTAGGAGGAAGTGCATCGTTACAGTCCCAACACCTCGGTGTGGAGGAAGTGCATCATTACAGTCTCAACACCCTGGTGTGGAGGAAGTCTTAGGAGGAAGTGCATCATTACAGTCCCACCACCCTGGTGTGGAGGAAGTCTTAGGAGGAAGTGCATCATTACTGTCCCAACACCTCGGTGTGGAGGAAGTGCATCATTACAGTCCCAACACCCTGGTGTGGAGGAAGTCTTAGGAGGAAGTGCATCATTACAGTCCCACCACCCTGGTGTGGAGGAAGTGCATCATTACAGTCCCAACACCCTGGTGTGGAGGAAGTGCATCATTACAGTCCCAACACCCTGGTGTGGAGGAAGTACATCATTACAGTCCCAACACCCTGGTGTGGAGGAAGTACATCATTACAGTCCCAACACCCTGGTGTGGAGGAAGTCTTAGGAGGAAGTGCATCGTTACAGTCCCAACACCCTGGTGTGGAGGAAGTGCATCATTACAGTCCCAACACCCTGGTGTGGAGGAAGTGCATCATTACAGTCCCAACACCCTGGTGTGGAGGAAGTGCATCATTACAGTCCCAACACCCTGGTGTGGAGGAAGTGCATCATTACAGTCCCAACACCTCGGTGTGGAGGAAGTCTTAGGAGGAAGTGCATCGTTACAGTCCCAACACCTCGGTGTGGAGGAAGTGCATCATTACAGTCCCAACACCCTGGTGTGGAGGAAGTGCATCATTACAGTCCCAACACCTCGGTGTGGAGGAAGTACATCATTACAGTCCCAACACCTCGGTGTGGAGGAAGTCTTAGGAGGAAGTGCATCGTTACAGTCCCAACACCTCGGTGTGGAGGAAGTGCATCATTACAGTCCCAACACCCTGGTGTGGAGGAAGTGCATCATTACAGTCCCAACACCCTGGTGTGGAGGAAGTGCATCATTACAGTCCCAACACCCTGGTGTGGAGGAAGTGCATCATTACAGTCCCAACACCCTGGTGTGGAGGAAGTCTTAGGAGGAAGTGCATCGTTACAGTCCCAACACCTCGGTGTGGAGGAAGTGCATCATTACAGTCCCAACACCTCGGTGTGGAGGAAGTCTTAGGAGGAAGTGCATCATTACAGTCCCACCACCCTGGTGTGGAGGAAGTGCATCATTACAGTCCCAACACCCTGGTGTGGAGGAAGTGCATCATTACAGTCCCACCACCCTGGTGTGGAGGAAGTGCATCATTACAGTACCAACACCTCGGTGTGGAGGAAGTGCATCATTACAGTCCCACCACCCTGGTGTGGAGGAAGTGCATCATTACAGTCCCAACACCCTGGTGTGGAGGAAG